>NW_010135862.1:0-5784 GCF_000699245.1 Pterocles gutturalis
GGGAAGTGAAAGTCATTCTTCCACCCTCCGAAGTCACAGCTGCAGGGCTATTTTGAACGGTGTATTTACAAATCCTGGTTTGCATAGTCCAGACATCAGGCCCAAGCACTGACCACAGCCAAGAGCACTCGTCCTGTTTTGTAAAACCAAATCCAAGGTGAGTTCACTGAGATGGAAAAATCTAACCTAAACAGAGAAGTAATAATCATAACAGCAATCCCCAATTGAGCTTGACCCAGGATACTCACAGAAGCAAAAAAGAGCTCTGAGAAATATTTGAGCCCAGCATGCAATACGAAGTGTGCCTCTGAGTTAAGATCCTCTGACGATGGCAATCAGTTAATGCCTCCTCAAGAGGAAAACAACAGACATCTTTCCCAAAGAGACTTAGTTTATCCTGTCCTCAGAAAACAACCCCCAGAATATCAGAAAGTTGTACCCACAGATTAAGTGGGATCAAGAGCAGCCTGAATGGGTTGACCATGAATTGCGTATCACTCTGCTGCCTCTTGGGGAGGGGTTATTAGAAGAAAATAATGATTCAGTAAGCCATTTGTATGCATAGGTCTCACTGAGCTGGTCAAGCCATTTTATTTTTTCATCCTCTTTATTAATTTGTTGGATAATTATGCAGTACAGTGAGATGTAGCAAGAGAAATCCTGCTGTGCAATGTCGAAAGGATCTAGCATGACTCCCAGGAGGTCCCTCAGGATCCTTCAGAAAACCAGGATCATGGTATGATAAAAAATGTACTTGTCCTGCAAACCCGACTTCTTAACTTGATAATCAGAAACACTTATAACCTTAAGAACAGTCCTGTAGAACAGAAATTAGTCTAGGAAACAATTGAAACAGGAGGGAAATGTACTCCTGCCTGGGTCTTCAGAGTATAACCTGCCCTTCATACTATGGCACCTGTCCTAGAAACTGCAGACGGGTGTCTCAGCTATGTCCCCTGCTGCTATATGTATCATTCCTGGCCTGACAAGTAGAAGAATGATGCAATCTCAGCTGGGTTTAGGTCATCTGTATTTGTGGGCTTACTCTATGTTCACAAATTATTTCTGAGCAGCTGCAGGTTTTTTAGGGCTGATTGTTTAGAGCACTACCCTATTTGGATGGCTGACATGCGTGAACTTTATAAAGCCCGATTTTCAGCCACCTGCTCAAATGTTCATGTTTTGACAACACTTATTTTAGGTGTCTTCCTAAAATGGAGGCCTCAAATTCATTTTGGAAGATCTTGTTGTGATCATTGGCCTTGCTCAGGCAGCTAGAAAGCCATATCTCATTATTAATGTAGGTGCCCAAAGTCAGACATGTCTTAAGAACTGGAGAAGAATTACATACATAAAAACATAAGCATACTCAAGAAACCATGACTAAAGAAGCCATGCATTTAAAGGTTTTGCTGTAATGTAATCAATGCAGAAGTCACATTGCTCTGTTACATCCCCTTGGCAACAGAGTGGAAACCATCCTGTTCAAAGTGATACTGATGTGTTATGGTAATATAACAAAGAAAAAATAAAAACATTGCAAATACTTAATAAATCATAAGAGACGGTTGAAACAGTCAGTCAAATGAATGGAGAAGGCTTAGTTCCATATAAATAATGAATGGCTTCTCTTTTATCTAACTCCTGAAGGAGATAGCAAGTATGTAAGAGGGAGTGATGTCATTGTATCAGAGTTTTGTTAAGGAAGGGTAACACTGGAGAGATGCCTGAAGGCAGGGTTTTCTCCTAAAGGTAGGGAAGAGTGGTTCAGAAAATGAGCAGATCTCATAGCTTCTGAATAAAGTTTCTGTTGATTTTGTCTTCTTTGCTTAACTTCAGTATCTGACTGTTAACTAGTGAAATCAAGTTTTTACAAGTATTTTGTTGTAGGAAATGGAAAGAAGAAACAAATAGCCTATAAAGAAGCCATAATGGTATAATTTTGAAAGCATTACCTGTAACCCAGACTGTTAACTTCTGAAGGAAACAAACATTACTGCTACTTGATTTCCATGCAATGGTAAAGAAATCAATATCACAACACAAATGCTTGATAGCATGAATACTCGAGTAATTGTAAATTCTATTACATCTATTTTTTAAAATGCCAACAATTCACTCTCTGCAGGATGCTGCAACTTCTGCATTACATTTATCAACATCAATGTCATATAAAACATACTAGAGCATCTTAGCTTTAGAAAAAGAAGTGTTAAATTTATATTTGCTACAAAAATCTCTAAGAGTTTAAAGAGAAATTTTGTGTTTGCTTACTATACCAGCTTTAGTTAAAAAAATTAATAGAAGCATATCTGCATTCATTGCCCTAGAGCAGTGTTATTTAGGGAGTTGTACTCAAAAGGCAACAGATGCATTTAAAATGAAATACTAAGCAAAGAGGAAATACACAAAGTTGAAGTTGTAACTCTGAGTAAGATGAGTCTCAAAATTAATGTCTGATTAGCCAATTGATGAAGATGTGCAAGCTCTTTGCAGGCCTCAGTAGTGTCCTGACAAATAGATGGCAACATTCATCTCACCGAAAAGCAAGAATTACCTAAATGTAGACCACAGCTTTGTGGTCTAAGCTGGCTTCTCTTCTTTGCCGTTATGATGTGAAGAACTATCCTTTCATTTGTTTTTAATTTTTGCCTTTCCACATGGAGGATCCTTTGGTTTGTGACTAATAAGACTCCTGCTCTTAAGAGCTTATATGCCAATTTTAGAGTTATTCCTGATTTCTGCTGCACTTGCTGAAAGCTGGCAAATGTTGTCAAGTTCACATCTGCCTGTGTGCATTTGTCTTTATAACAAGGTGTTTTTTTCCTGTCACCCACTCTGCCACCACAGGCTATTTCTAAGCTTCTGCAGCTGCTCAGTGCTCAGTTCATGTGGAGTTTGCTCACATGGCTCTTTCTTAGTGTGAAGGTTTGCAGTAAACGTGTCTATGAATAAGTGTTGAAACTCCTCCTGATGATCCCCACACTATGCCATTTTATCAATTACTTTCATCCCATAAAATAATTATTCAGCTGAAAGTAGAAATGTAGGTAAAAATCTTTTATAAGGACACAACAGGACTCCATCATTTGCTTTTTCTCTAGAAGGCTCATTCCATGACCTCTCCTCCACATGTGCTTTTTTTCTTGGATGGAATGGCTTTCTCAGACAGAAGGATTCTTACAGTAAAGGTTAGTGTCTCTCACCTTCCTCAGATAGATATATCTTTTCAGGACGGGCTCCTAGTATATAAAGTTGTTTTCTATGTTGATACCCTTGCTTCTTTCCCTCTCTTTATGAAATGTCCAAATGAACTAAAAAATTTATCTAAGTAGCAGCTGGATGTCACCATTTTCTCACAATATCTACTGCGCCTCTTTACTGCAATGTTGTAACTCTTGTGGACTGCCAACGAACTTGTAATGCCAGCTTAAGTCAAGGCAGGATGAGATACTGTATCCCTAGCAATGAGGTCCTCAGGGACTCACTTTGAAATTAAACTAAAGTTAATTTCAATATGGAATAGTTTTATTGTGTGGGTGCATCTGCACATAAACTTTAAATTGGGTTCTGAACAGCATATAAAGGCTTGCAAGAGATAAATTAGACTGAGTATAGCACTCATCATTAATCAGAATACTAAACAAGCATGAGAGCTAGAGAATGAAACAGCTGCCCCTTCATTTATCTTGCTGTCAGAAGGTAACTCTCCTACAGAGAGAAGCTCAGAAGTGGTGGCTTAGAGTCTTTTGTGCCTCTCAGCTGGCAGATTATGTATCTGCTCATATATAATAAACACATATCTATGTTACATTTTTGTACTGGTGTGTGTATACTGATGTATGTGTCCTCAATAGTCCTAGATTGTAGTTTTGAGCTGAAAAGTGAGAGGTTTGCCTGTTTATTTCAAAAGAAAAATGTTTACTACTTATCTCTGTTCACAATGAGTATTCTGACTCAATAACAGAAATTTTGACTACAGTCTTACTGTAGGGTTGTCCTCTGTGATAAATATCATCAATTCATCCCACGTGAACATATAGTATAGGTGTAACTGATATGGTAAGTCAGAAAGTATTTGCTTTCATTTCAGTGTGAATATGTGATGCTGAAAGGTAATAAAATCTATTTTCTCATTCTCTTTTTGTTTGGGGAAAAAACAGGGATAAACGAAGCACAAGTTACCGGAAATCTCCAAGTGTTATTTTTACAGTAATTAACTTCTCTGTGTCAAAGGATATTTTGAAGACAAGCTAACTGATGGCTAATTAGATACTAAGTTTATAGGGCAACAGACTCCGGTGGCTGGTCTTCCTTAGTCTGACCTCTTGCATGAAAGCAATAAATCAGAGAGCCTTCCATGTCTCTCATATTGTCCCGAGCTCTTGGGAAAAGGGTGATTGAATAGGCAGAATTCGTGCTGCTGCATAGGATTTAGCATAATGAATAAATTAATGGATCATTAACCTTTTAAGTCTGGTATCCTGGCTTCTGCACTGGCCTACCGTGTCTGCTTCAAGTAAGCAAAAATCTCCATACATAGCAGGGATGATTTGTGCAGGGGAGGGGAAAGATTTCCTGGGCTGGAGTCATGAGAGCAGGTTGTCTGGGAGGCTAGGCGGCACTGCAGCCGCTGTGGGACAGCAGTATAACCTACACAGGCCTCAGCAACATAGACAGGGACATGACAGGTATCCGTCCTCAGTGCAGTGGCTTACTCCGCACTCATCATGGACAGAATGATGTTATCCCATGGTGGCATCTAGACCTATATCTGAGGTATCTGTTACCCCACTAACAGCATCCAAAATAACTAGTTTGAAGGTCAGCTTAAGAGTGGGCACCTAAACACTGATGAGGAACCTGCACTCGTTTTGACTGCAGTGTTGACTGCAGTCTTCAGTTTATTCAAACAAGGATATGAGCTTTAGTTGTGCAATTTGCTGTACCTCAGCCAAAGACTTGCAGGAAAAAAATACATCATCACCTAAAAGGACAGAGGTATTAATATGCAGAACTCTGGTAACTGTTAATGTTAGATACTCAGGTTACCATGCCCTTCGGTATCCAAGTACAGGTAGATAAGACACACGTTATAGGGAGACATGAAGTCTCTTTTGCAGTGGCTGCTGGAGGCCAGGCAGGATACCCTCATTATCTAAAATGCACTTGCTGCCCTCATTTAGGTAACTACATCCTGCCCTAGATGTATGTTTTCAGTGGAACCCTACTAAAATTGGAGTTAAATGTTGGAATTAAATGAAACTTCTAGTATTATGTGTGATGTTTGGTCTGAAAGACGCTGCTCAAAGGTACAACTTCAATTCCATTTGATTTGAACTTACGCCGTAGGATGTGTTTCAACACTTAAAAACATGTCAGAGGACTCAGCTTGACAGGGCTTCTTGCAAGAGAAAATAGCTAGATGTAGACAAAGCTAAATGGGTGACACATAATCAGATCAGTCCCAAAAGTACCCACTTTTATGCAAAACTTTAAGGCTCCAAGTGTTGTGTCTGTTGGCATTGTTTCAGGTTCTTCCTTTGATGGCTTTAGGGCTATATTCAATGTAAGTCATCTTTTGTAGAATCACAGAATGGTTTGGGTTGGAAGTTAAGCATACAGGCTATATAAGTATACACATACATACACCTATATGTAGATGTGTGTGTGTGTATATATACACATATATACACATTTATGCTACATATATATGTATGGGTCTCGTAACAGTCCATTAAAATAAATCCTGGGAAGGACAGAAAGTGCCCAAAATAAGAATAA
>NW_010135863.1:0-208 GCF_000699245.1 Pterocles gutturalis
GAGCTCACCGGCACTGGTGGGGCCCGAGGAGGCAGGGAACGGAGCTGATCTGTTGAATGCAGCGAGGAGCTCGGGGAAAATGCCGAGAGAAGTGCCAAAAGAAAAAAAAAAGCTCATTTCCTTCCCTCCCTTCGCTCCCTGTAAGCTCGGCTTTGTCTGCAGCTGGGCACGGCTCTGGGTGGGGGGAGAGCAGGGGTGAGACCCCCCC
>NW_010135864.1:0-206 GCF_000699245.1 Pterocles gutturalis
ACATTCTGTGATTCTGTGATTCAAGAGAGCTTAAGCAGCAGACTTGCTGCCCCAGGGATATTAATTTTCATGAAGATCATGACAGAATTCCTGTGGGAAGTTTAATGTTGGCATTATCAAGGGACTGAATGTTGAACAATCTCTTCATACCTCCAGTGTCTGGACAGATGAGGCTTGGGCCGGAAAACAGTGATGGATGGAATCCA
>NW_010135864.1:217-11364 GCF_000699245.1 Pterocles gutturalis
GGCAGGGGAAAAATAAGATGATCTGAAGGGTCTGGAGAGCCTGGCCCTTTTACAGGTGCCCTTTTGTTCCCCAGTGACAACCCATGCAGAAATGTCAGTTACGTCCTGTTGCAGCCTGTCCTCAAACAGTCTTGTGGCAAGGCAGAAAATTTCATTATCCCTTATAGTTTAACTGACATTTCAATGTCTTGCAGATACTAAATTTACTCATCCTCTGTATCTGAACTGCTGAGGCTCTACTTTGGGATGATGTCTGAGATAATATTAACTCTAGAATTGTCATAATACTTACAATGCCTCTAGCTAAAAGAATAATTGTGGGAAATTGTAAGCAATGCTGCCAGGTATGTAATTTAAAGTGGTTATACTTGGCCAGTTGTATTGCTTTTTATCTTATCTGTTTTATCTAAGAAAGAGAGTGTCTATGAAACTTTCTCTCATAAGTCTGAGTTTTGCCAGGCCTTGTTGGGAAAGGTGGTTTGAATATAGACTGCTGCTTTCTCCTTAAACTTGATAGCTTCTCATGCAGTAAATGTATAAAGTTAAGGCAGTTGGGAATACCTTGTGATCCAAGAGACGGAAAGCTTTTTTCTTAATGGAACAGCTTCACTATTAGATGGATGCTATGTGTCCAGAGCTCCTGCTGAGTGGAGATAAGTTAAATAGCTGCCCTTATATTTGTCATGCTGCTGTGCCTTCAATGCATCTCAAGGAATTGTAGGCCTACCAGGGGATGGCTGCTTGGCAATGAGACAGACCTATTTTCATATTTGGTGGAACCTACGACACTGCAAAAGCACGTCTGCACTTGAAGTAACTTCTGTTTCTTTGAGACTTGTTTATCTTGCCTGTAAGGCTTAAAGGTAATTAATGTAAAGTGTTTTACACTTAAAACAAGGCTTGTCAGCCCTGTAGAGCCAAGTTAGAGCTAGCACGGAGGACTGATTTCCACTGTAACACAGTGAGTAGGCTCTAACTACATTCAAGCAACATAATATAACCAGACTTGAGTAGGTTCCAAGATTAGTTAGGTTCCAGCTTGGTTCCAAGACCAGTTAGGTCCCCCTCAAACAGCAGGCTGGTAACCAAAGCCGCTGACAATGTTTTTGATATACCAGTTCCTGTGCTTTGTTGCTTTTGTGCTGTGCTTGGGCAAGAATACTTAAATCTGCCATGACAGCACTTGTGCACTGTACACTGACTTGATTGTGATTGGGCCAGGGTAGATGATAAGAAAATTCTGTTGCTTTTTGCCATGTCTTACACCTAGTTTACGCTATGTACTTCAGAAAAAATGGATGTTTGTATACATCTGTGAAATGCAAAGCCAAACTTAAGAGGCAATAGAAATAAGCCTTCTATTATTTACAAAAACAAAAGCAAGCTAGAGCATGTGCCTGTACACGAAAAGTCACTTTTCACTCCATTGTGAAATGTTACTGACTCCTGCTTTGAAAGGCTGTGCTGCCAATTTGACTATTTACTCCCATGTTTGCAAATACTCTGCAGTGTTTTAGATCTGTAATTCCCATGCCATGATCAAGTATCCAGTGCCACCCATCACAAAGAATGAGGAGCAGAATGCTTATTTTCATATTTTCAAGTTCTCAGAGTTGTTTGGGGTTTTTTTTAACATAACTAAACTGATAAAGGAAGAGGGTTGGATGTAAGGCAGATGGAAAGGCCTGACCCATTAACAGTTTTCCTTTAAACCTTTTATTTTTGTAGTGCTATTTCTGAGTGATGGACATAGTATGCAGAAGCATAATTACTTTTATTTTAGCATTTGGAAAAAACTGAGGATTTTGTGGCTGGATGTATCCCCCAAGTTCTGCATTTATTTTTTACTTTCTGTGGTGTCCTGGTTTTGGCTAGCATAGAGTTAATTTTCTTCCTAGTAGCTGGTATAGTGCTGCGTTTTGGATTTAGGATGAGAATAATGCTGATAACACACTGATGTAGGTGTTGCTGAGCAGTGCTTACACTAAGTCAGGGACTTTTTGGCTTCTGATACTGCCCTGCCAGCAAGGAGGCTAGTGGTGTGTGAGAAGCTGGGAGGGGGCAGAGCTGGGACATCTGACACCAGCTGGCCATATGACATCATACTGAACAATAAAACTGGGGGGAGTTGGCTAGGGGGGCAGTGGCAGCAACTGCTTGAGGACTGGATGAATCACTTGTTTTTCATCTTTTGTCATTATTTTTATTTTCCCTTCCTTTTCTGTCTTATTAAACTGTCTTTACATGAAACCACGAGTTTTACCTTTTTTTTCTGTCCCCCGTCCCACTGGGAGGGGAGTGAGTGAATGGCTGTGTGGTGAGCAGGCTTGAACCTGCTCAAACCCTGCTTAGACAGGGTTAAACCACAACATGTGGCTCGGTTGACTTTCATCTTTCCTTCCAACTTATGTTAAACCTTCCCTGTAAACAATCAAATCCCTAATGTGTATGTTCTATGAGCCCTTTTTCTCATAGCTCTGTTCTGGAGATAACAGCTATCTTGATTCATCAGACCCTAGTGCCCTCTTTGCTTCTTGGAACAGAGGGTAGAACCGGAGCTCATAGGAGCATTAGTCTTTAACTGCAGAAGTTGTGTCGTGCTCTCCTCCCACCCGAGCTGCTGTGGGTGTCTCAGCACTGCAGTCAGTCCCCATCATCATCGCTTTTCTTCATCCTGCCACAGGTGGGCTTTGCTGTAAACCTATAATGATTTCCCTTTCCTGTTGCCATAATCCTCTTTTTTTCCCCTTGTTTTATCCATCTCCCTTTATTTGCTAAATCTCCTTTGATTCTTTGTTCTTTACACCCCAGTTTTACTCTAATTTGAAATCTGTGGAACAAGATTTTTTTCTTTTACCACATGGAGAAACTCTTCCTTGCCTAGACAAGGTTTACAGTAGTTCTGTCTTGAAATTTTAGTTCCAGACTACACGGACAAGCTGTGAGATGCTTCTGTTGTTATCTGTTCCTCAAAGCTATACATTAAACAAAACAGGCATCTGATCAGTTTAACCTGTAATTAAACATTTTCCTTAAGCAACTGACATCTTGATAACTAATAATTATCATGTGTAGCACCTTTAAAGCCTATTATGCATGTTTATGTAAGAACACTATTACCATAATAATAAGATATCATTACCGCAAATGTGCATGCTGAATGAGCATGTCTTAAAGTAATCATGCGATTCCATTAATCATACTTGAAAAATTAAAGTATTTGCTGGCTAATCTCTAAAACACTACTCAAAAGATTTTGGAAACAGCAGGATGTGTTTAGTGCAAGTCTCTAATACATACATGCTGTCTCCTTTCTGGTGTCTAATTTTTGTTTCCTGAATTGTTGCTCATCTTTCAGCTAGGGAAATCATTAGCTCAAAGACCCACAGTCTCCTGTTGAAACCATTTCCCTGCTCAGATTTTTATGCTATTTGCCTTATTTTTTGTCCAGGGAGTGCTGCCACCTTTCCTTCAGGCTGGTGTGGAATGTGCTTCTGAAACTCAGTTCTCCTTGAAACTAGATAATTGCCTTAAACAAGATGGACTGATATCTAATTGTAGTTCTGTTAGTCCCTTGCACAGGGGAAGGAAAAAAAAAAGCTGTTCTTCAAATGTTCTTTTTTTCTTTCAATGGAAGATTGGTAAGTTGGGGAATGGAGTTTTCTGCTTTTATATGTAAATTTGTCAGGAGCGTGACAGTTTTGAGTTTCTTATATTGAATGTTAAGCTCTGTAAACGGTCCCTTTTTTGTTTGTTTGTTTGTTTTTCTGGAAGAGACTTGGTGACCAGAATGAAAGTTAGGAAGACTAAGAAATCTGAGTAACTGAAAAGAGACTTTTTCTTGCTGTTTAAATCAAATACCTGATGTGGCTAAGAGCTGAAAAAAAAAAAAAAAGGTAAAATAATCTTCTATTTTTTTAATTATTTATTAGAAGATTCCTGTTGTGGTTGGCCTGACATGATCTTTGGGGCATTGATGGTACAAAGGGAAGGAAGGATGTGCAGGTCTGCATGAAGTCTGCATCCCTTCCCTGAGACGTGGTAGTTCATAGTCTGTGTCCTTGAGTGTGGTGTTGGCAATCATGCTGCTCCATGGGACCACTATGTGAGAGAGCTGAAGTAAGGCAGTTGGAGAGGTTAAGAGGATAGACGGAATTACTGGCCTTCTGCAGGCATTTACTTACTGAAGCAGAGTATCCCCTTGTGCTGTTACTGTTAGAAGGGAAGAGCAGGCTTTTAATCAATGGCTTTTTCCTGTACTCCTTTGTAAAGACCAAAAGCATGTCCTTTCTCTGTAGCTCTATCAAAACTTTTGGGAAAAAGGACTAATGTGACACTTGAAGCCACAGTTGTTTTGTGAAATCAGTTAGTGACATTATTTTGTAGTGTATTTTGGTCACTCAGAAGGAATTAACCCGAGGTTTTCAGACTAAGAATGCCTTTTGCAGGTTTACGGTTGTCCAGTAGGATGGATGTTTGTCTGTAGCTGTCAGGCACCAGCCTTTTCATTCATTCTCTTGGAACTCATTGATAAAAATGCATTTGTGTATAGAGTGACCAAACACTTGCTGCTTTAGAGAGGCCGTTTTTTATCTGTCAGTAGTACATCTAATTTAGTGACATAACGTATGTTGAGTCAAATGAGTATATCACTGTTTATTTTCTTCCTTAACACTTGGCATTAAGTAATCTGGAGCACAGTGAAGTATTTATTAATGTCAAAAACTACGTGATGCCATACATCTCCTTGAGTCAATTATGTGGCATGTTTCTGTATCTAACATGTTAACTGCATCATAAGAGAATAGTGAAAGAGGAGGAGAGGATTTTAAGGGAGTGATTTCAAGGACTGCGAGTAGCAGGAGGAACATGCATGAAAAAGCAAAACAGCAGAAATAAGGAAAAGCCAAAAAAATACATATAGGATTGGGAAACTAAGTGACAGACATGATAGAAGTGAGGACAAACAGGACTTTCAAAATTTATTTTCTCTCTATAATGGCAGTAGGTAAACAGGTAGGTGACACTGAGGTAGCTGGAGCTGAAGATGTGTCACCGGAGGAGATCATTGTGCCTACAGTTAGTGGCTCATGGCTGCCAATGAAATTAAAATGAACTACATATAAAATAGATACAAAACAGTGCTCTCTGTCACAAGGCACATTTAGCTTTTGGAGCTCGTATTGTTGTGGACAGTCAGGCAATAGGACAGGAAAAAGGATTGTACCTTCATGTTATTAACAACTCACAGGGGAAGGAGGCACATGCACACACATGGAAGGAAAGAGACTGTCTCAAAAGCAAAGGAAAATGTTTTCTGAAAAGATATAAACTGTTGTGACTCGGGGTATAAACCAGCTTCTTGCCAATATGTTCATAAAGCAGATTTCCCTGCAAGCCAGTTATTTTCTTACCACCTACTTGCAAAGCTTCATGAACCTTTCTATGTATCACTTGGCTGCTTTTTCTTTCTTTTTACCTATGGAGCCAGGAGAATGCTTTCTTTGTTCACAATTAGGTTGGCAATTTCTGAAATCCTCCATAACTTTTCAAGAAAAATTCAAGTTCTTGACAAAAATAAAATGGAACTATATCACTAGAAAGTTAGAATAGTGCTAAGTAAGCAGCTTTTTAAAATTTGGTACCTGTGTTTATATTGGAGGCTGCTAGGATGATGTTGTGATTTAATTCTTAGCTTTAGATTTAAAAATCCTAGAAATATAAATTGTTCTTTGTTGCTTCAGTTTTGTCTGGGAAACACTTAGTTTTCTAGTCTTATGGGTTGAACTAAGTAAGTTTAGTATGTTTTATTCCAAGTTCAGCTTTTAAATGTTGCCCTGTCTCTGTAAAACGTCTAAGAAGCTGAATTGAATTTCCCTTCCCCCACTTTTAAATACAAATCCTTTAGGAGCAAAAAAAATTGAAGCGTCTATGTTATACTGAGTAATTATGCCCCCTGGGAAATAGAATATAAATATCTTTAAAATCATTCAACTGAGAGAACAAGCACTTTAACTTTTGCCTCGCAGGAGTCATGTATTACATTATCAGCTACTTGCTCCAGTGTCAGTGTGTCATGCCTTGCAGGTTAGCAGGTTTGGCAGAGGAAATGAAACCCAGTCAGTTACTGCAGGATTTATAGTAGACCTGCTGTTGCAGGAAGTGGTGAAAAGTTGATTGATAGTCTGAGGCAAAACTCTACAACAAGAAACAGGATGTGTGTTTGTTACTTTATGCCCGTTTTCCCCTCTGCCTCCCACCCCTCCATTTCAAGGCACTCTCTTACTTTTTGTTCTCTCTGTTTATAAATCTATGATGCACTTTTCTGGTAAAGCATGTGCTGACTTCAAAACACTTGAGGAAATGGATATGGCTATACCAAAGATTTGAAGCTGACGTAGCATGCCTGCTTTATTAGAGGCGTTTGTCAAAATGGTCCTGATCTTTTTGTTGAATTATGTCTCAGCTCAGTTACAAATGAAAGGTGAAGCACATCTACAGACAGGATGTGGAACATCCCCTGCTATCATGGGTGCATAAAGCTCGCTGTGAAAGGAGGAGAATGTATCACTGGGATGGACCTGATCAGCTATGCTCTATTGGTTCATCTGCATTTAACAGACATATCTGGAAGGGCAGTAAAACAAAATTATTTTGCTGCATATGAACTTAAATCTGTCAAGCCATATACTGCAGAGTTCACTGCTCAAGACAGCAATCCTGAAAAGGTTTGTTCTGAAATCCGTTTTTCCCTTACTGTGCACTGCTGAAACATCAAAGCAGCAGTATCTTTTCTGAAAGTGTCACTGAAGGCTTTCAGTGGGATGTTGTCTAGCCTTGTGGGGAAAGTTACCCAAAATAATAGTAATTATGAATACTTTTTTTTTCCTGCAGGATATACTTTTGCAATCATAACTGAAGAAGAAAGTTGTTTGCAAACCAAGCGAATAGTAGAAATGTTTGTTCTAGTTATCAAAGGAGAAAGTTCTGTTTGTAAAAGTAAATAATATATCTTGTTCTTTATTAAAGGTCAAAAAAGTTGGCTGCACTCTCTGAATCCTTGCAGAAAACCACACTTGCTAAGTCTGACATAGGATTTGAACTAGAAGAGCTGGAAGCAGCAGCAGTGCTGGTACAAGAGGAAGAGAGCATGTTAAAAGCTGCTGGCACAGTTTCCAAGCAACAGCTGCCTTCCTCTGAGTCGGAGACAAGTGACTCTGAAGAATCAAGCAGTACTTCATCATCTGAGACAGAAGGCTCTGATTCAGATGAGCGAAAGTCCTCAACCAGTGAAGATGAGAAAATAAATTCTTTACAAGGCACGCTTCAAGGGGAGAGGACAGCTCCACTTATTGACTGTAATGGATTAAGGCAGGGCACAAACACTTCGACGTTTGAGGTTAGTGATGAAAAACCAACGGTTTCTTTGCAATCTACATCTGTTCCTGGAAAATTGATAGAAGAATTAGAAAAGCAAATGCACACTGCAATTAGACTTTCAGAACAGCCTGAAGGATTGGCTACTGCAAGCTGTATTTTACAGGAACAAGAAGAAAACTCGGTATCTGAACCTGACAGATTTTCAAAAGAGACTACTGGGAAGGGAAATTTCTTAGAGGTGTCTTCAAAGACAAACCCATTGCTTTTTCTTTGCAGCACAAATGAAGATGAAGACTAAAGGACCATGTTAGAACACGGTGTGACCCACTAGCAACACAGCTTGTTGCTATAATGAGGTGTTCCCAAAGCTATCATGAGCTGCAGGAAGAAGTTGATATTTTTCTACTTTGTTTTGTTGACAGTTTGGAGGACAAGACTGCTTTGAAAAGAAGTGATATGACTGTATGATAGATACCCTTATAGACTGATTTTTATTTTTCTTCTCTAATTCAACAGTCTCAGATTTGATCTCTACATGTGGGAATGTGTAATTTCAGTAAACTTCTAGAAACAGTTTTCATTAAGTGTATTTGGTCGTAGAATGATGTCCTAATTAAGTACAGCTGAAATGAGTTGTAGCATCGTTTTAGTTATCTTTAGCTGTTGGGATTTACTTGGAAAATATCCTCGTTATGTTTGTATAACCTTGTTTATGATATTTTGCTGCATTTTTTGAAATTTAAAATGTTTTATAGCTAACCACTTCAAAAGTAATGGTTATAAGTTTAAAAGTCTAAACTGATGACAAATTATTTTAAAATATATAAATATTTTCTATTTTTTGTACAAAATAAATTTCTTTATCATCAATGCAAGATAGAAGGGTTATAGCTTATATTTCTGCAGTTCTTAAGTAAGTTATTTCAACAGTTTTGTCATGTATTTATTCTTCTGTGCTGTTTCTGAAATGGTTCCATATGTGGACACTACTGTTGCTCTTTAAAGAACAGAAATCCTAATTATTTCTCATTTCTTTCTGCGTGTGCTCTTAATATTGCCACAGTAATGTTAACCAAAATGAAGAAACAACATGGTACAGGGGTCTTGAGTATAGGACTGAAAGCAAGCCTGTGCTGGCTGGACCTGGCTTTGTTATTAGCCCATCATGTAGCTGTGGACAACTCATTTGCTACTTTTTGTCTTTATAATGTTAAAATAAACCAATTAGTCAATATATTTTGTGCTAACTTCTGCTAACTTATAGGTGCTTGAAATCAGGTGGCTGCTGCAAATCATATGCTGCTATTCAGTCTCTACAAAAGGATTTTGGAGGGAGGCAGGATGGGACACGGAACACCAGGTTTGGCTCAGCAGCCTGACAGAACAGGAGCACCTGATTCATGCCTCTGGAGGAGCAAGCCATGATTACTTTTCAATGTTTTTACTATTAAAATGTGTATAAAAATCCTAAGCTTAAAGACTTATTCTTCACCAGGGTTACACCCTGCTGGAAACCAGCAGGCTAGCTCTGTTCTGTGCTGACTTCTGTTCGGTAATAACTGCAACCCTGATCTGCCAATATTTTTTTATGTTCTTAAATACCTACAGGTCGCTTAATCAGTCTCTGTGTTCTGTTCCCCAGGGGAGGAACCTTTCCCATCTTGCATGTCAGTGAGCACTTACTCTTCTAAATGCTAGCAATAAAACCTACACTGTAGCTGCAATTATGCAGCATATGCCTGAGAGAGGGAAAGAATGCACTTAAGAAAAGGGAAAAAAAATAACCGAATTACAGGTATGAACTCTGATACTGCCTTCAACTGAACATGGGCTGGAGAAAGATGGAGATATTAGTACAAGTTAGGAGATACACATTGTGAAAATTGATAGGTATTTATAATATTGTGTGCCTTCAGCTCTTTTTTTCTTCTCCATTCTCCTATTTTGTGGCTGACTGAGGAGAGTGTTCCTCTTTTTCCAACAGACTTGCTTACGTTCAGGGTCTGTCTGCCTCTTCTGAAGTGAGGACAAGTTCTTTGCTCACTTTTGCGGGTCTGCAGTGTGCTGTCTTTCCTTCTGCTTCTGTCCTTTTATTCCTCTGCACGTCTGCACATGGGGAAATGTGCTGTGGTGTACGCCGAGTCCCCATTCCCTTTTTAGCCAGTATTGATGTTCATCATTGCCTTTTTGCAAAACTCTCTGTTTAGTGGTTGTGGAGGTGATAAAGTTGATTTTATGTATTGACTGATAGCAATTTTATGTGACCTTCGTAGTGGTGGGGTGGGAAGCTTTTCCATATTGGGTGATGAGAATTTCACATGTGTGGCTGTGTATCCAGCACACCCAGGGTGCTCAGGATGAGCAATGTCTGTACGAAAGAGAAGCCTTGCTTCTCTAAAAAGAACACACAGAGACACTTTTAAAAGAAAAGTGGAGCTCTGTAACCTTGCTTAGCCAAAACGGAGGCTTGCTGAATCCATGAACCACAAATACTTGGGAAAAACAAAAGAGCCCCAAACCCACTCCCAACCCCTCAGTCCTGTAGGTTGCTGCAGGTTCTGAAAGAAGTGGGAGAACTCCAACAAGGAGTCAGATTTATGTAGAGGAACTATTTGGGTGAATCCTTAGGAATTGTTCTCGTGCGGGTATTCTAGGCTGGAAATTGGTTGATGCATGAGGAACTCAGTACATGAGTAGTCTGTTCTGTTGTTTTTAAAATTCTCCTTGTTTCTAGTGCCCCTCCCCACCCCATCCACCCAAGCTCATTTGTAGCACAGCCAATACTTTGTTTTAAGGCATTTGTTGCTCATCATCGTAATCAGTCCAAAGGGAACAGAATTGCAGTGTCTGGACAAAATTCCTACTGAAAATAAGTTTGAATATGAGCTAAGCTGAGAGGGGAGGAGCTGTGGGGTTTTGCCGGAGGAGGGGAAAGTAGGTTGTCTGAGGTGTATGGAGTGTTCTGGGGGAGAGATTGAATGGAGTTGGAAATGCAGCTTGTTTAATGTTTTGCTGTTAATCCGTTAGCTTTATAATAGAAGTCTAGGCTGTGTAAATAGAGTGTTTTGTCCCAACCACATGCTATGGCAGTGGTGCAGAGCTCCCCTGAAGCCAGCTGTGGTGGCTGTGGGAAGATGGCTCCAGTCCTGCCTCTTCTCTGCTGCAGCAGACTGTCACTGGGACAGCACCCACCTCCGTTCTCATCCAGACCCAAGCGATGGCAATGTCTTGTTCCCAGCCCCACATGTTTGCCAAGATGTTTGTGAGCTGTTCTTCCAGAAAGCTGATCTCCCTGGATAAGTGAATGGCAGCAGCCTGGATCCTTGCCTGAGGCTCCGGAGGAGTCTGTTCTCCATCCTTGCTGCTGCCTGGAGCGCTGCTCCTGCCAAGGGTAGCAGGAGAGGGATCTGCAGGGTTTCTGCGTATGTGCTAGCCCGGCTCTCTTGAGCTGCCCAAGTGTAACAGAGCCCTGGTAAATGAGAACAGAGTGCTCTCAAGCCTTGGCTTTGCTGCTTGGCACAGCTGAGGGGGCAACACAATGTGCATGTGCTGAGGGAGGGAGTCCCTTGCATCCAGGAGTGGGCTCTGAAAGGATGGAGATGCACTTACGTTATACAGGGAGACACTTCTTCATGTAGTGCTTTAAGAATAAGGTGTTAAAAGCAACAAGTGAAATACTGGAAACAGTCTCTAGGTAAAACTTTTTTCCCCTCCTTTTTTTTTTCCATTGAGACACTGTCACCCACAGGACCTTGTCACCTTTTCAT
>NW_010135864.1:11375-29941 GCF_000699245.1 Pterocles gutturalis
AAAATAGTGTGAATTGATTAAATAATTGATTTTTTTTTTCCCCCAGCATTTTTAAATTCCAGCCAGCTTTCTGAAAAGTTTGTAAAGGCTTTGCTCTACATCAAAAGAAGAAAGCATTGATTAGACTTGATTTACTACAGTAAATGATACATATGGCAAAGAAATTGATTAACAGAACTGGAGCGAAGGGGCCAGGCAACTCTCCACTGATGACACAGCTGAATATTGTCAAAGCCTGAGCCGACTGTCTCAAGGCTGGAGAAAACAAACAGGGAAACACATGTCAAACAGATAAATAGCTCTGCTGTTTAGAGCTCTCTGTGGAGGCCATTTGTCTCCGAGATAAGGAAGAATGCACTCCAGAGCTGTGAGAAGATAAGCTGGGAGAACCAAATGAATGTGGAATTGCTGTGTCGTTTACACAGGGAGCAAATACGGTACCCCCTCCCTGGGGCTCTCTACAGTGAGTAGGGTGCAGCATGCAGGGAAATGTCTAATGTGAACTTGCAAAATTATTTTCTGAAGTATTTCAGCAGTGGATGGTATTCACACCATTACAGAATACAAGCAAATGGCATTAGTGTCAGTTGTCTTAGCAAGTCACTAATTTAAATTATTTTCTGAGCCTGTCATGGATCTATTTCTCTCCTTTTTAGTGGTAAGTGGGCTGCAGCCTGTGGTTATGCGGGCATGTGTCAGACATGATTTTGCATTGACACAATAGATTTGGGGTTGTAGTATTGTGGTACCCATAAATCATACTGCTTTTATATTCTTAGGTTTTGGAGAAGTGACAGTGCCATTTCGACAAATGCTGCATTTGGAGACCCGACTTAGATCATATCGGAAAGGCATTTGGTAATGTTGGTTTGCATTTCATTACAAGTTTTCTCATATTCAAAAGCCACAATACAATAAAGCACGGTGGCATTTTGGAGGATACTCTGACAAGAACAAAAGCTGTGTCTCTCAGGTAAGGACTGAGATGTTGGCAGAGCTCCATGAAGGAGGACAGCTCAGACCCAACAGCCGGTCATTTCTGTGGAAGAAGTTTCCTTTAGTTGGGTGGTGCTAGTTTGTGATTAGCATGGAAAAGAACAGAAAGTTTCAGATTTGTAAACTAGCAAGGGCAGCCAGGAGGTACCCTTACTAACCAGTAACCCCAGGAGCTCAGTGGCCAAGTCCCTCTCTTTGCTGTTGATGTTCTGAGTGACTGTGCAAATCATGTTCCCTGGTTTCATGGAGGTACCAGGCCTGACTCAGGAAGGTCCAGACTTTGGAAAGGGAACACAGAAATGCAGCAGAAAGGAATAAAGCTCAAATCTGATAGCAGAGACTTCTTCCTCTGCTGCTAACTTGTGATGAGCAAGGACAAGAGGCTAAAATCTGCGGCTTCTGGTGTATTCTTAAGTGTCTGTGCATCGGTATCCAAGTGACTGAAGACCATCTGTGCCTTGGGAGCTGCGGTTCTCACCTACACCAGCTGGAGTCACTGCTCCTCTAAAACCCTGAAAATTAGACAAATGTGGCCAAAACTAGATGCCAGAAACTTCTTTAAAAAGCTGCAGAAAAACCAAAACAAAAAAAACCCCAAAAGGATGTGTCTGGAGGCTTGGCTCTCTGTTCCCCTGTGTATTGATACCCCTGTGAAATGTCCCTCTGCCCCGGGGGATCTGTGGGGCCTCATCACTGCCTGAACCATACTGTGGTGGTTGCCTTCTGGAAGAGTCCTGTTCTTGGGCAATCCCTGCCATAGCCTTGCTTTGAGTCAGTAAACCAGGATAAAGCCCACTGTGCGTGTGCAAGACTGTTTCTAGCACTGGAAGCAGATCCCTGGTGTTTCCTCTTGGCAGGCAGATCACCCAGATCTTTCAAGAGCCCAGAAATTTAATAGCCTCTAATTTGATTTTCCTTGCACGACCCCACTTTCAGGGCAGAACCTCCCTTCCCAGGTGCTAAGCTGCTCTTGCAGGTCCCATCTCTGTCGATCACTCCCCTTGTCGCCTTGCCTGTTCACAGGGCACTTGTCTGCAGCTTGCCTGCTCTTTGTAAAGATAAATTTTCCTTCTCCCGCCTCTGTTCTGCCAGTTGGGTATGGTGAGTGCCACCATTTCCTGCCTTTTATGGGGTGGGAACTGCAAGGGGTGAAGGAGGAGAGGAGAGAAGGTGCTGGGCAAGGAGCACAGAGCCGGTGTTGACCTTAAACCTGCCTGGTGAGCGACGGGAGGAGAAAGTTCAGCCGGTTTTGTCAGGAGACAGCAGCTGTGCGAGCTTGACCTCTGCCGTGCAAGCTGTGGCTTTCCATGAAGGTCAGGGAGGGCTGCTGCTTGCAACAAGGATTTTTGCAACCTTCAGTTGTGCTTTTTGGTCTGGAGTCCGGGGTAGGGTGAATGGCAGTAAGCATCGTTCTGTCTAATTATGGATGTGTGAGAGATTTGGGAGTGTAACTCGTAAATGGTAATGAGATGTTGAAGGCATAAATCAACTGAAAATTAAGATGAGAACAAACTCCCCTCCGCTGTACCCCACATAGTCCAGGTAGTGACCTGATTGCAGCACCCTACCTGCCAGGGCTGTAATTACTTTTTGTCTCGTGTCCGCAATTTTTGGCAATTATGCAGAAATATCCCATTTCCTGCAGTACATAATTGGGATTCATGTTTTGCCTTGATGTAACTCCTCCCCCTCTAATAGGCTGTATTGTCCATTGATTTGCCTAATTGTGTGTATTACAACTGCATAAGGCGCTGGGTAGCAGCAGGGGTCCGTACTGTGGAGGGAAGGAGGGTGATTGCTCCATCTGTTCCTCCGAGCTGCCGGGAGAAGCGTAGGGGAGTGAAGTGGGAAATGGAGGGAAGGAATTACCATTTAGTGCAGGTGTCTCTGGAAGGGGAATCCCACTGCCAGGTGCTGGCAGGCAGCTCTCCTGAGCTTCTCGCGTGCTTAATTACCCTATAGCGAGACTTCCCATCTCAAATTAGAGCAGGCAATTGCAACTGCTGTCTTGAAACAGAATGGGGAGTGTAGCAGTGCTTAATCTATTTCACTACAGAGACCTGCATTTCTCATTCAGCAAGATTCATGTCCCATTCGTCTGAATTTAAAAGCAGTTACCTGGAATTAGATGATTAATTTTAAAATCTGAATGTAAAAGTGTAAAAGCAGACAAGGTCAAAGCATCTGAGCCTGCAGATCTGTGGTTCAGTGATGATATTCTAAAAAGCAAGTGCAATACTCTGTACTGTGGATTTAGGAAGTTTCTCAGGACTATCAGAGCCAGAGTGGTGAGTACCAGGCAGAGCAGGGCGATGAGCTGTCATTGCTTTTCAGTATTTGCTGTCCTGGACAAGTAGCTTAATGCCTCCACAGCTGCTTCTCTGTTTCACGCTCTCAGGTTTGCTGATGGATCAATAGTGGCAACAGGATAATGTGTTGCTTGCTCTCCTGCTGATTTCTGCTAGGCTGCTAACAACTGGCAGCAGGTAACTCATCAGATCAGTCTGTCTTTTAGTCCCACTAGAAAATACCTGAGGAATAAAAAATGACCAGAATGTGCTGTGTGCCATCATAACAAGTAATGCACAGCTACTGTAATGTCCTGCGAATAATGCACTTGGAAGGGGGAAGGCTGTCAAGGTTAAAGTTCTGATGTGTATCCTTTTGTGTTTTAAATTGCCTTAGCGCTTTTTTGTGTGCTTTTGCACCTTGGAAAAGTGCTGCAAGGAGTTACATGCTGTGTGCTGTGTCCATGTGACATCTCCTAGCTTTGCTGTGCCTGGCGGGTTACTCAGGGGTTGTTAGTCTTGTCATTGATTTAGGAATTAATTGTCTGAAACGATCACATAACAAAAAGCGCAATAGAAAGCTGAGATTCTGGTTCATCCTTCCAATCACCTTCCCACCCTGCTTTATATATGCTCTTTGTGCCTGGTCCCTGCCTCTTCTTAACTCTGCAGTACATATGTCCTGCTCAGCCTGCAAAACATTGGTGTGCCTGGGAGCTTGCCATGGCACCACCTGGGAAGGATCACTGCTTCATCCGCAGCGACACACCAGGCTGTATCAAAGTCAGAGTTGTGAGGATCATCTGTGAGAGCTATGAAACTAAACCGAGGTGCCTGGCAGCGCTCCAGCCATTCATCTGTGGTCTGCAGTATTAAGCAAAGACTTGGTGTGGGGCGCCAGCGGAAAGTTCTCTTTTGTCTTTAGATGTCTGACAGCAAACTTCATTGGTCACGGTAGTGCAGGGTATGTAGGGTCCCTGAGAGTAAGTGGAATAGTACTGTCTAAAAATTGGGAAAAATCTTTGTTCCAAGAAGGTACTGATGCTAGTGTGATTATGCTCTCAAATCCTTAGGGACTTGAGTTATGAATAATTACACCGATATGTGTTTCCTGAACCTATGCTATATTGCTGAAACAGTAAACTTGTGCAGCCTTAATACCAGGCTAATGATCCTAATTAAAAGTCCTAAATCACTCTTTTCTTATTAACTGCAAAGCTGATGGGGTGTCAATGAGCATCTAGCACAGGCGGCAAAGGAAGGCATGTGCGTGCACACAAGTGTGTGTGTGTTAATCAATTTGCTTTTCAAAGCAGCTGAAAACATGAGTCTGAGGAGTTCCCCCTGCGAGGTGATTTCCCTGGGTGCTGCTCCGTTTGCAGCCTCGGTGCTAACTGCTCCTTGTGCTAATCGGAGAAAACACCGTACTTCAGATCTGAAGTGGTTGGCAGATGCTGTAATTGAGGTGTGAAGCGACTTTCCACACAAGAACCTGCCTTCCAGTGCTGGGCTCCTCGCTTGTCTCACCGCAGGACGTTGTTAACGGAGACGCTTTGGCAATTAGCTGTTTATAAATGGGTTTGGAAGTCTATTTCTGTTCCTGCTTTTCTGTTTGGATTGCTAATACTCCAGTTTGCACCTTCAATCCCTTAAAATAAACATGGAAATGTTATCGCATCAATTACAGCAATAAATGTAAGAGAACAAAATATTTGTAATGTAAATAAATATTTTTGGCCCCAACTTTGTCAAAACCAAACTGTAATTAATTTTATTTTTTAATACTGGTAATTACTAGAACAGGAATTCTGAGGCTTAGAAATATGGTTTAAGGTCATGAATTGTCAGGTTTATTAATTTCATATCAATTTATATGGGGGAAAGAGAAACTAAAGAAAATGATGACGTATTAGGTCAATAGGAAGCATGATTCAAATTAGTACAAGGAAGTGAGTGAAGTCCCAGACCAGTCCTTTAAAAGAATCTGTTGGATTTTTGCAAGTCATGGGAAGAGATCTTCATCAATAATGTGATACAGACCCTGACGCACGTGTTGGCGTGCATGGGAACGCGGGAGGCATTGCACTGGGAGCACCAAGGCGCAAATGTGTTGCCTGTTGTGGGGGCTCAGGGACCAACATCTGCCTTCCACAGGGGCCTCTGACCTAATCACACTGTGCAAAAAGGTCTAGAGTTGCAGTATCAGGTTTTCCTGGCTACTAATGTTCTTATAAAACAGCCCTGAGTTCCCTGAAACTGGCCAGATATTTCCACTGTGTCCAACCCCAGGCACAAAAGAAGAGAAAAGGAGCTGAGGAGGAGGAGGATGCAGGATCGGGGACAGGTAATTTCAGCTCGTTACTCTGCTGCCATCTTCCTGAGTGACCATGGGCACCTCCCTTACAGTCCCAGTGCCTCAATTCCCTGTCCTTAAAATGGAAATGGTAACGCTTGCAGTGCAGCGGTGCTCCCCAGTTAAAAGCACTGAAGAGGTGAACTCTGTTCATGTTCTATTTTTGTCTTAAACTTACATTTTACTTAGAAATATTTAAATTACAGGTTAATCGATGGTATAGAGTAACTGAACGATCTAGCATAACAAGGTCTGAATGTCAGAGAAAAACTCTTGACAGCTACAAGCTGTAGCTGTCAAAGCCCTCCTGCGATATAAATATTAGATGGATGTTTTATAGATTAGGGAAAATGGGCTGGATGACTGACAGCGATGAGGAAAATGTAAGTACCTGTAGGCGTTCAACATTGGAAATGTGGTTTGAGCGCTAAACTGACCATTGCATTACATCAGCAATTACAAGCTGTGTGGTAAGCAGATGTGAACCCCAGGGAGTTTTTAAGCTGGTGTAATGCACACCTGAGGTAAGGCAGAAGAAGATACACAAAACTCCCCTGGAGACCATGAGCCGCACACGCTGGAGTCCCGGCTGGATTTGGCCCATGAGCACACTGGTGTAATGGTGTAACTCCACTCTGGTAAGCTGGCTGCTGCCCTGCTGCCTGCCTGCTGCCTGCACCCAGCCCTGCTGCTTGTCCAGAGACATGGCTCCTGCTGGGGAGAGCACCCCGGCTGCAGGGCTGTGCAGGTTTGCTGCCTGGGATGGAGCGCAGAGGCTGTGTTTACTCCATCCTAAAGATGCAACAAAAAAGTGTTTGAGCAAAGTGTGTCTGTTTGTGGAGACAGTCTATATGTTCAGCCATAGGAGATGCTGCAGTCCCGTGTTTTCTGCCCCGAGGGCCAGGTCTTCCAGGCTTCAGGGAGATTTTCCGCCGTGTGCTGGAGGAGAGCCACCTGGGAGGACAAGGGTATCGTGCTCAGGTGAGGAACAGGAGAGTCCTTTGGTTTTCAAATTCTGTTGTGGCTGCTGCTGTCTTGTCCCCCAAGCTCAGCCTTGTGTCCTTACCGCAGCCTGGCATGGCAGAGGCAACAGAGCAAGAGGCTGGGAGCTCTGCCAGAGGTGCGACCACAGCTTTCCTGGCCTCTGCCCTCGCTGTTAAGTTTGTGTTACGTTTGCATCTTGCTTTGGGGAATGTAGACAGGAAAAAAAAAAAATGGACACATTCAGCTTAAACTGAAAAATAAGCTGCTGAACTGCAAATTCCATCGGCTCCAAGAGATGCCAAGGTGCCCAGCAGTGGCCTGTGCCCGCTGTGGGTGGGGTGGGAAATCAAAACCTGGAGATTTCACAGGCAACAAAACATTGAGGCTTGAAGAGCTATGCAAAACAAACTGATGAACTTGAAAAACTTTTCCAAGTCGCCAGCCTGTATTTTCACTCCACCCTAGTCCAAAACCAGCCCCTGGCAGTTATTTGTTGGCTGAGATTAGTATGTGGGCGTCTTTAATCTCAAACGCTAAATCGCAGAAGCAGTTTCAGTTTGTGCAAACCCGCCGGTGTTCGCCGCGAGTTCTGATTCTCTTTTTCCGTTACTTTTTCCCTATTGCTACAACAATTAATTAAGAATGGTTCTGCTGAGCCCTGTTGATTCATTTGGCACTTGGAAGCTTAATGAGGTGTAAACCTGCAGACTGCGGCAACGCTATAGCTGACACGGTAATTTATATCAATTGGCGTGATTAGTCCAGGTCCTCAATCACCGCATTGTTTCTCCGTGCAATCTGTCATAGCCCTAACAGGGGGACCTTAATGCTGGATTTCTGTTACATTGGCAGTAATGTTCTGGAGGTGCTGCTAACAAGGAAAGTACAACTCATGTGATGCTTTGAGAATAGCAACATACAAATTGCTCTTGTAACAACACGTACTTTTCACTCCAGAGATGACTGAGATCCAGTCGTCAGAACTGCCTGCTGTCTAATTTGTGTTTGCAGTTACAACAGCTGCAGCTCTGGTGGGCAAATACCTGCTGGAGGTATAACTGCCTGCTTCGGTTGGTGGGGCATTTTGGGAGGGTTTGCTTTCGAGACACAGAGAGCACCTGGCCGAAGGTCCGGCTTGGTTCAGACTGTTAGGAGTCTGCTGTGACAGGGATGTGAAAATCACTTTGTGGGTTGCCATGGTCGCTGTGCCTCGACGATATCATTCATCGGTAACTATTAGTTCTGCAAATTCGGTCCAGGGACGTTGGAGCCACCCTAGATTTCTTCTCCCTTATATCATTTGTAGTAGAGGGGTCCTGTAGAGCAGAGCTCTATGTTTGTGTGAGCTCTGTGCAACCACACACACCTCGGTTCTATCATTAGTGGTGCTGCTGCATCCTATTAACTCCCGTAGTCCAACAAAAACGCAACTCTTCTGAGTTTTGGAAACAATTTTATTGGTGAGGTATGACAAGCACTAGAAGGAAAAGCTCCCTTTTGGCAGCCCAGGCTCAGCAAAGCCAACAACAGGGAAAACATACGTTTGTGCCCTTCATTGTGCAAGGTGGGGGACACTTTGTTGGCCGCCAGTGAACCTATCGCCACGTCCTAGCTCGGGGCAAGGGCTGAGATGAGCAGAATGACCATTAGTGAAAGCTGCTGCTGAGGACAGAGGAGTGTTGGAGCCCAGCAGGACGTCCCAGGAGTCGCTGTGCGGCAGCGGCACAACGGGGTAGCAGAAGGCAGTAAATCAGTCCTGGTGATGGGGAGTGGTTTACATCAGCCTTATTGAGTTTGTGTGGTTTATAAGGAGATGGTGCTGCTTTTGTTTAATTTTTTAGGCCTTATCAATGGAAAAACAAACAAACTGAAGCCAGGAATGTGAGAAATTGAGCTACACCAAAATAAACCCACCTTATGGGTCTCTAAACAGGTTAAATGGAAATATGAATAAATGTAAAAAGCAGTACAACTAAGCTAAAAATCTTTTTAATGGTCACAGAACCAGCAGGAAACTTTAAAGTTGATTCCTATGGAAAAGAAAATCTGTGGTAAATTCTGCATATTTGATGTTATGCTTTTAAGCTGAGCAATGAGGCATGGGCAGATCTATTTCTGTACTGGGGCTCTGCTGTACCACTGCAGTTGTGTAAACTAGTTTTAACACCCTCTCTATTTTCAGTGTAAAGAGTCCTTAGAGTAAATGAGTGTTTGACCTGTAACTACTGAGAGTAGTATTCACTTTGGAGCCTATCTAAGCCTTGTGTGGAGAAATATAATTTATTTTAATGATATTTAAACTAGTGAACTTGGCTAATAGAGATTTTTGAAGCCCTTTAAGAGGGGTTCAGTCATGGGACAACATGCCACCGGGCACAAATGCTCATTTACTCTGTGAAATGTCAGAGAATGGCCCATCTATTAGTAAAGTGCATTTTGTTTGATTTTTAAGAATCTATTTCCATAAATTACCATCCTGAGAAATAAAATAAATCAGCCAGCTATTGAGTGAAATCTTAAATGTTAATTGAGAGTCACGGGAGTGACTCAAGCCAAAGGAGAGAAGGGCAAGGGGGGGGCGAGCTGTGGGGATGGCTCTGCTGAGTGTTTGCTGGAGGCCCACATGGTTTGCTTTACCTCCTATGGATGTGTTTGCCCCAGATCTGTATTGACTTCTGCGGATGTGGACCCTGGCAAGAAACCTCCCCATAGCTGGGCAAATGTCCTGACACCCTCCCCGCTGGCCACTGAGCATGTGGGGTACACTGGGGCTGAACCCCAGACAGCCTGGAAGTGAAAAGTGAGCCCCAGGGGAGGAGGAGGAGGATTGACAAACTATCTCAGGACCAGAAAGGTGACAGTCAGATGAGTCAGCGCGGCTCCACCCTGAGTATCTGGTGCAGGCACTTGAATTGCATCATGTGTAGGCTGGTGTCTGTAAGCTGAGCTGTCTTCCCCGCAAACCTGGTTGAATTTGGTGTGTCATGATTGTTCCTTGCGTGCTGCTTTCTACATATTTATTTTGCTCAATGCTGGCTAGCCAAGGTTGCCCTTTGAGGGAAGATAGTTTCTGCCACCAGCGTGTCTGTGGCCAGCTTGAGCTGGACACGTTTCCAGCGTCCCCAGAACTTTCCAGCACTGAGGAGGGAAAACTGTTCCCATCAAGTCATTGCATGGGAACATGAGAAGGGAACAGAGCTTGCAAGGTCCATTTTCCTGCTCCCAGGCAGGCTGATGTGTCTCAAAATCATTCCCAGCAGCTGTTTGTTTAGCCCATTCTTGAGCTCTGTCAGTACTGGAAATCCCACAGCGTCTCTCCACCACCACCATTACAGTTTCGGCTGCAGCCCATGGCATGAATGTATCGTTGTACAAGTGCTTTGTAACAAGGGCGGGAGGTTTCTCTCCCTCTTGTTATTAGCAGTAGTGATGTGAAGCTCCTTTATGCCACAGCATAGCGGTAGCAGAGGGAGGGGACGAGGGCAGCAATTAAACTGGTGCGAGTCCTGTCTATGGGCAAGCCCTGAGGCTGCTCCGTGCTGGGGTGGGACCTGAGATCTGAACCCCCCTTCCTCTTCCATCACGTGAAGTGGTTTGGGTTGGTGCCGTTCCCCCTGCCAGGTCTCGGTCCAGGGAAGGAGCGAGCAGCAGCGGCTCGGTGCAGCTGGATGGGCTGCTGCGCCTCTGAACACCAGCAGCAGCCTGGGTCTGCGCCGAGCGGATGAAAGATTATAGTGATCAATTTGGTGAGAAGGGAGATTTTTCTCCATCTGTCCACCCTCAAGGCTCTATTTCCTCATAAACCATTCCCCGAGACATCAAGAAAATTGAAGCTGTTCAGAAATGGAAAAGATAGTTAGCCCAAAATGAATGAATATCCGATACACTGGCTGGCTCTCTTGAAACAGAAGAGAAGCAGCCAGCTGAACTGATGGCTTTCCTGCAGCATGGTGATTTTTAAAACAGGAAAGCGCTTCTGTAGCCTATTGTTTCACCCAGCATCACTCCTCTCTGAGCCCCACCGCTCAGTGAAGCGCATTGCAAATTCTCCTCCCCCACCATTCAAAGATGCCTCTTCCCCAAACCAGGCAAGATGGGAGGCTGCGATCCAGCCCGAAACCTCAGCTGCTGTTGTATGCCCTGGCTGTGTGGTTAGTGCTCATTAGGAAAGCCTGAGGCTAATGGACTGGTCCTGGCCGGCCTCGTGGCTGCGATTTCCTCATTTGGAATATGTGCTCCCAGGCCCCGAGGCTTCCTGTTTGTTTAGTAATCCAATGTAATTTTATTTTTTTAAAGGAATAGCAAAAGATGAAGAAGAGAAGACATTTTTAAAGGGTATGTGTTTGTGAAGCTTTCATGTCCCATGCTTCAAATCCTCCGCTTCATTAACACTTGGTGCAAATTGTTTGAAGCAGGAAGGTGACCCGTGGAGGACTGGTGCAAGTTTCCAGGTGGGATCTTGGGATACAGCGGGGCACCTGCCTCCGCTTCCCTCTTGGAGCTGCATGAATGGGAGGGATGTAATCCTGTGTCCTTATCCAAGTGTGCTCTCCTCCCCACCCTGGTTTTTGCAAGGAATTTAACTGTCTCTTCCTCCTCCATCACTTTTCAGGATTTTTTTTTCTTACTGCTAGGATGGAGAACATTTCTTACAACCCTACGTAGGCTCCTTGCCAGCCGAAGACAAACCTCTAATGTACTCATGTGTTTGCAGACTTTTCTTAGCCCATGTTCTCTCAAACAGTTTTCAAGCCACCTGTCAGTTTTTTTTTTTTCTTTTCCATCACATTTTTGAGCTACTGAAGACCACTGGGTGCACATCTAATGAGCTGTAATTACAGAGGAGGTCCTGATGCAGAAGTACTTTTCCCATTCTGTGGCACTATCTGCAGAGCAGCTTCTCTACATGTGCAAAGACCTCCAGAAGCTGTAGTTTCCTTTGCTGCTCCAAGCAGGAGATACCCAGCCAGCTGGTGCTCGTCGTCTCTCCTCCTTGCTTGCTGATGGCTCCTGTAATGCACAAAATCTCAGAATTACCAATATGGCAAAACTGTAGGTCTTTTAATTTCTGCTTCGTTGCTTTTCGGGGGAGATGGGGAGGCAGGCAGTTCATCCACTCTAAGGTGCTGTGTGTGACTTGGTTTAGCAGTTTTTAATTCTGTGCTGCTTATTGTTCTCAAGGAGTTGACTTCTTTTTTCATAGGGAAATGAGTGGGTCAGAATGTGTATCCCTTAATGTCTGACTAAGGTACCCGATATTTGCAGGGGACAGTGGGCTGGGGGTGCTAGGGAGGATTGAATGGGAAACCCAAGATTGGGCAACACGATCTACATGGGCCAGTGCAGCAGAAAGTGGCCATTCCCCTGACAGCCCAGCAGAAAGGGGTGAGACATTGGGCTTGGATGGAACCTGCAAGGAGAATGCTATGGATGGATTTGCAGGTGAGCCTGCTGAAGGAAAAAATCATAGAATCACAGAATGGTTTGGGTTGGAAAGGACCTTAAAGATCACCCAGTTCCAACCCCCTGCCATGGGCAGGGACACCTCCCACTAGCCCAGGTTGCTCAAAGCCTCATCCAGCCTGGCCTTGAACCCCTCCAGGGATGGGGCACCCACAGCTTCTCTGGGCAACCTGGGCCACTGCCTCACCACCCGCACAGGAAAAAAACTTCCTCCTAATATCTAATCTAAATCTCCCCTCTTTCAGCTTAGAACCATTGCCCCTCACCCTATTGCTACACTCCCTGATCAAGAGTCCCTCCAATCTGCGTGTTTTCTGTAGGTGTGTGGGGGTGGCTTGCCCGAGGGACAGGCATGGCCAGGGAGCATCAGCTGGAAGATGCTGTTGTTGCTCCTTGGAGAAGCCAGGAGCTGCAGGGCAGCCCTCAGCCTCCCTCTTAGCCCTGTTCAGCCTACGATGCTGCAAAGCCCTGAGGAAACGGAGGCACTACATGATTTTATTTTTGCCTAGTGCCATGTTTCTGCCAAGAAAACTTCTCCCATGTGTCCTGATCTGAGTCTGCGTGGGCAGCCCCCAGCAGCTGGTGCTGTCTCCCACCAAAATCCAGAGGCAGCAGCTGTGGTGGGGAGGCCAGAGCTGCATCCCAAAATAGTTGGGGTCCTCATGAGATGGAGGCTGGTGACCTCAGTCTGAGGGAATGAAAATCACTCGTCCTACAAAGATACCCCAGGCGTGAGCTGTAGGCAGTGCTGGAGGATGATGGTGCAAGGGAGAATCTCGTGGGAGCACCTTGCCATCTCCCCAACCTGTTGATGCTTCAGGTCAGGGCTCAGTTCTTCCCGCAGGCATTGTCCCCGTGCTGTCCCCAACCCACGGCTCCCTCTGGGCTTTCTTGCTACAGGCAATGGTACGGAGCAGCATGTGATTGTAGGCATGAATGCAGGACCAGTCCTTTTCCTACCAGCTGTCAAAAAGTATTATTTAATCTTAAATAGCTCTCAGTAACCTTTTTTTTGTTGTTGCTGTTGTTTCCTCTAGTTTGTTTTAAAGAAGGTTGTTGAGGGTGAGAAAGCAGGAAGAGGTGTCAATAACACAGTGGGTTTTTTCTTTCCACATACACCCTTTGAACTCCCTTTACTCTGCCTCCCCTCCACTTACATTTACACACCCTATAAATAACCTTCTAGTGCTTTGAAATGTTTTTATTAAAGCTAAAAGGGAATTTTTTTCCAAATCCAGTGTTATTTTCTACATTATCTGTAGACAACCTTCAGAATAATTATTATAAATGGCTTTAGGTTTTAACCCGTTTCACTGTGTATGCTAAATGAGGAGGAAAGCCATGCATAAAAGCGGCAGAAGCTCGCGAAGGCGATGATTGATGCGATGGGACCCTGCCCGGCCCCAGGTCTCCTGGCAGCTGTGTCTGTGGGGCGGGGGGGGCACATCCGAGCCTGGGGGGTGCCTCCACTGGCCGCGGTCCTCCTCGGGGACAGCTGCCACGGATGCCTGCATGTTCCTATGTGAGCACCAGATGCCTTAATCCTCCAGACCATGCACGTGATGGGTCCACTGGAAGGCACTGGAGGACTGGGGGTGACGCTAAGGCGGTGAGGTTTATGGCTGGCTGAGCAGAGCAGGTGTCAGATCCACCCCCACGCAGGCTCTTCCCCAGCCCAGCCTCTCTGCCTGAGCCCCCAGCAGATGCAAACGCATCCCCTGCACCCTGGGAGGGGACCTGGGGCCAACATCCCCGCCCTTGGGCTGAGTCCAGCACCAGTCTGACTTTCTGGGATGGATATTTTTGTTACTTAGTTGTTACTTTAGGCTTTACTGAAGTAACTCCATGGATACTCCCAATTTACACTGATGTAAGTCAGAAAACAATCAAGTCTTCCCTAATAATTCTCTGCTGCACACAGTGCTACGTGTGCTTGTTTTCCCATGCTAGAAGCATTGCAGATCTTGTGATAAGGCTTTGGGACTCCTCTTCTCCAGGTCACCTTCCTTCCTACTGCTGTCTGTCCCTCGCGGTGCAGGACATTGATGACAGAACCCCCCTTATAGCTTTTATTGACCCGCATTTCTCTCTTTTCCCAGTTCTTTGATATTAGTCATCACTAAGGCTGTGGCTTAAAGAAGTGCTTGATACAAGTTTGTCTGTGTCTCCTGGAGTCAAGTCAGTGGAAAACCACCCAGCCCCGTTAGCGCAGCACTTAATGACAGCAGATGAAGCTTTCTGGAAACTTAACGAACTGTGAGGTAAGACCCCTCCTACCAGCCTTGCAGCCTGCAGAAGTATTTATCTCTGCCTCTTGTTATCTCTCTGAGTGATGAAATTCTTGTTCACCTTCTTTCATCTTCAACCATCTGTATGAATGGGTTGATGGCAGTAGGGAACCCCGGGGTGAGGGACGGGGCTATGGGGTGGCTCTGCAGGGCTCCTCGATGAATGTCCCTTGCAGCCACCTGCTGCAGTTTCTGATGAGGGACGGTGCCATCCTGAGATGAATGCGTCTGCTCTTGTACTGGGACACCAGATACTCTGCTACAGTGTTTAACACACCCAAATTTTAGTGAAAGATGAGGGTTTGGTGCAGGGCCATTCCTTACCAAGTATCTGAGGCTGTTCAGGCACTTGTCGTCTCCATTGACTAACCTTGTCACCAGTGTAAGCCTGGCCAGGTAGTCACTCACAGTTTTCTGGAGTAAAACAAGTCTTTGACCCGCAGTTCACAGAAAAAAATACAATACAAACAACAAATTTATTTTGAACCAAGGAAAAAAAAGACATCAGCACGTCATGCCACATGCTCTCTCATTATTTGGCTTCATTAGCAAAAGTGTGTTATTTTGCGGGCGGGGGAGGATTTATAAAGATGTGACTAGTTTGCAATAGTGAACTTGTTAAATCTAAGCAGAAACAAGGGATGTCACATTGCCTATATGAGGTGGGATGGATGTGTCCAGTTCTTCTGGACAAAGCTCTACCACCTGCCCTGGGTGTCTGTTAGCATTTCAGAGCAGGTTCACTACCTCGTGCCAGCCTTGGCTTTTCTTTTCATTGAAGACCAAGAGGGTGGCCAGATGCTTGTGAATGATTTAGAGGAGCAAAGTTGTGACTTCTCTCTTACACACAACTAATTGATTGCATGAGCCTTGATAGCCCGTAGCAATGTGATGTGAGAGTTCTGCTTAAACCATCTTCCGCAGGGATTTACTGGTGGTGTTTCCTCTTGAGTCTGTGGAGATGCAGAATAGTATAGAGAAGTTTCTTTGCATTACTTCTAACAACCGTTTTTTCATAGCTGCTTCCCCCCAATCTATTGATTTCTAAGTTAGCAGTGGCTCCAATTCCTTGGCTGCGAAACTCATAATTTATGATGACGACCTGAAAGTGGGAGAAAGATGAATTTGAAAGTCAGGAGATGGCAAAACCCCCACATTATTTTGAAATAATTGAAATACTTCTATTTGTGAGCCTTTTTATTTCTGGCTTTGTTAATATCTACAGATGTACAGTTAAAAAACCTGAGCTCCTTAATATGTAGTGCGAGACTAGAAAGTTAAGAAGTCTTTAGCATAATTTTAAATAGAATAAAATATTGTAATAGCAGCGGTAGTGGATGAGATGTTCTTTAATGCATTTCCATATATTCCTTTGCAATTGATTTAACTGTTTTGAGGTAGGCACTTTTGGTAAGGTGAATGAAAACAAACAAACAAGACTCTTGGGAAAATGTTGTTATTGCCTAAGAATAAACCCACTAGTCTTGAAATATTTATAAACGCATTGTTGGTATTATTGGGATAGTGCATTTGAAGGAACTGAAGGAAGGAGGAATTTTTTTGGCCAGTGTGCTGTAAGCCTGGCAGGTCATTTTCTATTCTCTGTGTAGCTTTTGCAGGAGAGTGTGAGCGATGAAGGGCATTAGCTAAATAAGAGATGATTTAGTGGTGATGGCACTGTTGGTCTGCGTATCCCACAGCTGCTAAATTTCAATATAAACTCCATAACTCTGGATGCAGAAAGAAGTGAACATGCACAAGAGACTGTTTCTGAATGTATTTTTCCCCCCTCTCTCCAATAAAAGGCACAAATAATAGCATATTTTTCAAAGTGCAAAGCACTTTACATTGCAAATAGCTACATTAAATTTACATTTCACGGGTGAGTGGCTGTAGCCACCCCTTGCCGCATCCTGGCTGGTGACACTCCAGCAGTTGTAGATGATCTACCGCCCGGCTGGCCCCAGCGTTCCCGAGCTCTCCGGGATTAGAGGTGGTGAGGGCAGAATGCTGCTGAGCTCTACGAGTATCTTCAAAGTCAAAAGGCAGGGGGTAGTGAGACACTACCACCTTTTTTTTTTTTTTAATTTTATGGTGACAGACAAGCAGTGCACTGCTGCTCTGCAGAGGAGAGCCTGCGGACGCTTGGTGCTTCCCCTGTAAAGGTCAATACACTCGCCGACCCCATTTTCTCCAGAGATAATCGATGCGATGCAAACACTGTGCTGACAGTTATGCCTGCCATGGAAAACTCATTTTCTGCCATTCCTCCTTGGGACATGCAGAGCGGTTGCTGGTACCCCACTAACGCCTGCATGCCCTCCTGCCACAGGTGACCTTTTTGTTTTGTGTTGGTGGAGACAATTTTAATGCAGTCCTTGGGGAGGACTCCCTGATTTACTTGCCTAATCAGGAACAGTCACCCTCCCCTCCTTGTCCCTGCAGAGGATTGCTGCTGTGCCTGAGGCCACCAAACAAACCCTGGGTGCTCCCTGGGGCTGGGTGGGTTGTAGGAATGAGTGTGCAACCTCCTAGCCACTGCCGTGTCCCTCTGCCACCAGCCCATCGCAGGGAGGGTGTTGGGCAGGAGTCCAGCACTCCCTTGCTGCCTCCCGCAGCCCTAAGAAAGTTTGGGGATTTTTTTTTTTTTCCTTTCTCTGCTTATCTGCAACAGCCTCGGTAACTTTTCTTGTCAGTCCCTATCGTGACCTTTCCACGCAGCACATTGTTTTATTTCAAGTCTCGAGGTTCCTTGTTTGTCATTTATCAGTGTTGGTTTTGGCACCTGCTAGCCCGGAGTATGCGCCTGAGTCACTCCTTACCTGGCAGGGATTATTCCTCATTAGTCGCTGTGCTGGCATTTACCATCCTGGCAGCCTCCTGATCCTGCCTGGTGTGTGGGGCCAGACTGACTCACAGCTGGGTTTGCTTCCACAGAAAATTAAAGGTGACCCGAGAAGTGGAGCTGGGGTCTGGTCCCATCACTGGAGGGGGCAGTGGTGCAGTGGGGTGGCATGGGGAGCTGCGGTGGGGCTGTGTCCATTCCCCAGCATCGCACAGGCGCGGGACAGACATTTATTCCCTGCGGGATTTATCCTGCTGTGGTTTTTCTGCAGGGTGCCCACACTCACAGATTAAAACCCCCGGTGGGTTTGCAGCCTGTGCTGCAGCCGTGGCTTTGCTGGTGTGCAGCCATAGCTGCACCCCTGCTCTCGCCTGCCTGTTGGGATTTGCTCTTTTACAGTTGTTTGCAGGCTCCTGGGAGAGATCTCCTGTTTTATGGCTCTTTTTTTCTGCACGCTGTGCTCCTGTTCCTTGTGAGCGGTGATGCAGTGGCACTGTGCCACTGAGCCGTGCTGCATGGCAGGGCTGGCTCCTGCTCACAGCATCATAATTTCCAGAACGGTCCCTTCCGTGAAAGAATCTTGAGCAGCTCCTTAATAAACTAGTTCAATGTATAAAGTATTTAACTGTTGTGTAATTTCCTGGTAAGCCAGCGGGTCCCCTAATAAATGCCGGAGCGTGGTGCTGGCTCCCTGCCAGCGCTCCGCCGTCCCTGGAGAGGTGCTGGATGCCAGCTTGTAAAACCTCCCTCGCCATCTCCCCATCCTGCTCCCCACTTGAGACCCCTGTGGTGGCACAGCCAGGTCAGGGGGTCCCCAGGACCCCCCTGAGTCCAACTTGAGACGCGCTGCCCCATGCTCTGCAGGTTGGGGACAAGGGCGTCACCCAGCCACCGCGTCCCCACGGCTTTTGTGACAGAACCAGTTTTTCTCCTCCGTGTTTGCACACACGTGGAGCTCTTTCCCCAGGGAGCTGGAGAGTTTTTGGCATCTACAGCAAAACCAGGGCAAAGATCGCTGACTTCTGGGGTTTCTCTTGGTTTTAGCTGTTTCTCACCTTTCTGGGCAGGGGGAAAAGCATGGAAAAGTGATTCATCCCACACTTGAAAACCAACCCAAAACCCTCCAGGGAACCAGCCTTGGGCAGGGAGTTAAACCTCCCCGTGCTCTAAACCAATGTCCTGATTTTGGGGGCCGGACTCAGATACCTTGACCTTTAGTGTCTGAGCCTTAGGCTCGTCCTTTCTTTCTGCTTATTAATTCCCCACCGTAACCCCCCCAGCTGATGCCTTCCCCACAAATCTCCCTTGAGACACAACGCGGCCGGACCGAGGTGCTGCCGGCGGCTCTG
>NW_010135864.1:29965-42620 GCF_000699245.1 Pterocles gutturalis
GAATGTGTGGGCCAGCTGATGGAGGCCCACCGGCCACGCCGCGTTTGAACTGGGAGGGAGGTGGGATCAGGCTGCAGCTTCAAAGTCTCTGAACCAGTTGCCAAGAAGTTCAAAGTGGCAGAGCGAGGCTGAAAAAAAAGTCCATATTTGGGATTTATTTCAAGCCTCATGGGAGACTCGATACCTTATTTTCTGAGCTGTCGGGATGTCGTTACGGGGTTTGGAAGGCTCTCCTGCCCTGGCTGGCAGCTTGGCTTTGGCACAGGTTGTGTGTTTGCTGCAGCCCCCTCCAGCCAGCACATGCAGGGTGCTGATGGCCAGCCCGGAGGAGAGGAGAGGAGGGGGCCAGATGCTGGTAGGTGTGAAGTGAAACCATCTGGCGACAGATCCTGTGCTGGGCAGTGGGGGGTCTCCGGGGAGGATGACAGAGAGAGGAGGATGCAGGAGCTGGAGGGCATGGAAACACCCGGTGTTTCCCAGCCGGGCTGTGCTGCCAGGGGATTGTCTCTCATTCAGCTGGCTCCTGGACCAGGCGGACTGGGCACGCCGCTCTGCCTGGGCTTCCTGAGGCGGGTCCACCGCAGAGGGTGATTCCCGACCCTGGAGGAGCTTTTCTGCGTCTGGTATTGGTTATCGGGTTTTTTTCCAGACCCTACAAAACCCGCGTGTGGCTCTCCCGGGTTTCCATCACATTAAAACAAGGAGCAAAGGAGGTTTCTTGCATGCATCAGGCCCGGTGCAAAGTCTGCCGAAGCTGATGAGTTTTTCTGCTAACTTAGTGGACTTTGGACCCTGCCCTTTGGCATGCGTGTCCGAGTGCTGTAGGAAGCGATTCGTGCCCCGTGTGTATCAGGGGGAACTGCTGGGAAGCCTCTGGCATTTTCCCACCCACAGCATTATTTTTTTTTATTTAATACTGGATGCTTCATTGTATTAGTGTGTATTCATTGAGTAGGTCAGATAAAAGCACAGGAAAAATCGTTATCTGTATTTCTGAAGGAGAATCCCGTGTAGGATCTTTCACAGCATTTGGAAAGGTGTGCTGGCCTGAATCCGTCCAAGAAATGCAGCTGTGCTGGGGATGATTTTGGTCTCTTTGGGTAATTTATGCCAAGCCAGATAAGCAGCAAGATCATCATGATCCTTGTGCAGACTGAATGCTCATTGGAAGGATTTAGTTCCCCTGGGACTTCTGTTAATGAAAACTGGTGTAGCAGGGGGTGGCACTTTTGAATTTGGCAATTCCTACACTGGATGCACAAGAAGGTAAAATCTATTGGCAGATCTTCCCCTAGAAATGATCTCAAGTCCCCAGTTTAAACTCATTTCTCATCAGCCAGGCACTGAAGTGCACATTTCAGTCCTGTCCATGGTCGTGGGACTTACAGCGGCCCTTCCAGGTCGGCCCCTGCGTGTGCGTTTGTGCACAGGACGGTGCCCCAGCACCTGCTCAAGTGCTCTGCTGATTTTTCTTCACTATTTTGTGCAAGACCTGTATGTACCTTGTTGCTCAATGTGGGTTTTTTTTCTCTTTCCAGGCAAATTGCAAATCAATTTCTTTGCCTCCCTTGTCCCAGTGCTGTTTGCTGCAACCATCTCCCATGGTTGAAGGTTTTGTTCGGACGCACCATCTCACGAAGAAATCAATTGTGGTTTTGTTTGTGATCATGCAGAAAGCAACTAGTTATCCATACGCCCTGATTTTTGGTTAAGTGGCCATCACCTCCTAATTATAGTTTCTCTTTTTTTTAACTACTGTGCTCAATTTACAGCCTAATTACCTTTACCTTGTTTGTTTAATGAAGCTAATATAACGATTCCTGTGATCTTCCTGAAACATTACACTGGGATTTTATTTTTCACTTTATAAACTGTGATTTTATATTAATGTTTTATAACCTCAGGTTTCTAATCATAAAGTCATAAGGAGTTTAATTGATTTGAAACTAGCCATGCCCTGAAGTGTGTACATGTCAGATTGATTCAAATTGATCCAATGTGTTTAACTAAAGCTCGTGCCAAAATCATATCGCACCTTATGCTACCAGATATTTGCCCAAAGCCCCCTGGTAACTTAATTATACTGCCATCTCAGTATAATAAATTATTGACTAGGACACGTTTTTATGTGTGTTGTTTGAGAAGCCAGAGAAATCCCCTGGTCCCGCAAGCCGAGCGCAGGCACATCGTGTCGGAGGCAGCCAGGGCAGATCCATTTGGTGCTGTTGCCATTAAGAGCAGAGAGCTGAGGCTCCGGTCCCTGCTCATGGCAGCACTTTGCAAGTGTCTCATAGCGTCCGTATGTCTTATCACAGTTTGGGTTTGTTTTGGCACTCTAAGAAGCTACTTTTGCCCTGTAAAGAAAGGAATAAGATGTCAGAGAAGAGAACACGACGTTGCAGAGCCAAGATGAAGCTGACACAGCAATGGCACCTGCTTTCAAACCCAATGGTCAACCTGGAAATCCTCTGTGTCCAATCCGCCTGCTGCGACCTTTGTGGATGGACCTGCAAGATTGGTTCAGATCTGACAGACCCAAACGGTACCAGATCATGGCAAACGCTCAGATCTATCGCGCACAGATGCAAACGGGGGCTGCCGAGGCTGCTGTCCCCAAGTCAGCCCTGCAAGCTATAACCAGCGCTGCCTCCCACAAGATGCTAAATTTGGTATCTCTGGCTGAGGGATGCAGCAGCTATTTCTGCTGTTGGAAACATCCAAGAAATACCAAAAATCATTGCTGTGTGAACGCTCACAGCGAAAACTTTGCTGACTGGTATGAAGCAAAATGGTAAGGTGGTCAGCGGCCATGGGAAATGCCTTTTGGACAGTAAGATGTGATCCATGCAACCCAAGATGCAATCACCAAAATCAAATGCTTGTTTCCCTGAACCTGCCTGAGCAGCACACAGGTTGTATTGTCCCGGGGGTGTCTCGCCGGGGCCCCCATTCCACCCTTGGAGTCCTTTAAATGCCTAAAAAAGCCTGATGGGCTGATTTACATGAGTACAAACTTGTGAAGTAAAATGAAGACAGTTTAATCTAGAAAGATGGCAACAGGTTTTTGTCTTTAATTAGACCTCGGTGTTACTACTGGATTTTTATTTATTCTGCAGTTGGATTAGATTTTAATAAAATAGTTACATGTGTTAGTACAGACAGATGAGCAGAGACAAAACTGCTGAGTAGGCTAAAACACGGCAAAGTTGATTACGGTGACTAGTACCATGTCAGCTAGAATTAATGAAGTCGTTATGTTCAGTAGTTGTTTTTCCTTAGAGACTCATCCTGATCTTTTTTCCCATGGCTGGGTACCTCTGTGCGGCCGGAGCGAAGGTGTCAGGATCCGTGCGGGGCTGATGAAAGTGTGCCCACAGTGGGGGGCACTTGCAATGCACTCGCAATGCATGGCTTGGACATGGGGTCTTCCCTGGCCTCCTCCTGCAGCCCATGAAACTCCCTGTGCTGGAAGAAAAACTGCTCTTGGGGTGGAAGAAATAAAAACCTCAGGTTTTTGTGTTTTTAACCATCTTGGATTTTTTTTTTTTATAAATTTATACAAAAAAAAAAATTGGCTGAGCTGTGATATGTGTTAATGCAAAGATGCATAAATAAATAAAAAACCCCAGGTGAATACTGAGTCCTGGTAAATATTTCCTGATACAACCTACCCCTTGGAGCCTTTGCTGCATGGAGAGCTTAGTGCTTTATCTCCTTCGTGAAGAGCTGGAGCTGGGCTGCTCCTGTTGCGGTGAATGAGATGAACCACGCAGAAAAGCATCCTTGGACTCCTGGGCCTCTGATTTACCTGAGTCAGCAGCGCAGGGCCAGGAGGCGTGGGTGTAGCAAAATGCAAAAAAGCTGTTATCATTTAAGCCCCTGATTCCCAAGTTTTGGGGTAAATTTCCTGTGGCGCTTCAGGTTTGGTTTAGAATGCTCTTTTCTATGTAAACGACACTAATTAACGAAATGAGGTCTCTTCCACCCAGACAGGACGTGTGAATTCAAAGAAATCAGAAACTGCACCTGGCAGGCGAGCTCAGAAAAACCAACGTCCGTTTTCTTTATTTAAATTTTCAGTCCCTCAAGGGCACAGGAGGAAGGGAGGGCATCGCACGCAGCAAGTGCACCAGGGGGCTGCAGTGCAGCGACTGCGGCTCTCAGCTGCATCGGGGAGGGGGGGGGACCAGCAGAGACAGTCTTCTCAGCTGACATTTTACCCCTGAGCTCCATGAGACCACATCAGTAAATGGAGTTCTCATTTTAAACAGCACAAATTCCATCTGTTTTCCATAAGCAAATCCTGATCGATGGTCTCTGGGGGGGCTGAACTGTGTCCTCTGTCCCATGAGGAACCTTGTGATTGATTTCCAGGAGAGCTATGGTCAGGTTGGGGCAAGGAGCTGGCACGTCACTGCTATTTAGAAGGTGCTTTGAGATCCTCAGGTGTTGGGAACCTTGGGCGGGACTGTCCCTGCATGCTGCAAGGACCGGCTCAGCCATTGCTCTGCCCCAAGCGAGGACAGACAGCACCGTTAGCAAACAGCACTGGCCTTATCAGAGCAGTTTCTCTGCAAGAGAAATGTATATATTCATCTGGAAAGAAGACACGTTTGAATATATTTTATCTAGATATTCACTTTCAGTCTTGTGAACACATGGAGTGCTGGAGGAAATTGCTCCGCCCTGCTGAAGGTGTTTAAGACCATAGTATAGAAGAGATGCAGGACTCCTGCGGATTTTATTGTTTTCATCTCACTGGATTTTGTCCTGCTTGGGAATGTTGCCGTTAAAAGCATCTGCTACTTTTCTAACAGGAGAGATCCACGTAAATCCTGGCTTAGATCAGCGTCTCTCCACAGGCCAAACAGAGACGTTGTGCCTCGATTCCAGGGGAGAATTCCCCACGGAGCACTTGTGCTCGTGCTCCCCGCGCTGAGGTAGCCCTCGGTGTTCACTGTGTAAATCACACGACTCTGCACTGACTCGCTAGTAAAATACTGGAGCTCTGGAAATAATGTGCATTGCTCTCATGAGAATATTTTTTATCAATTGGCCCATAAAAGTTCACCAAGGAATTATGCGAGTACCAATATATCTCTAACATCCTCCCACTGATGATAGCATCTATTTGGTATAGACAAAATTGAATTTTAATTTGTTCTCTTTCATGCACGCGGTTTTATTTTCTGGGGGTATATATGGTGCTTACATAAAACAATTAATCTTCCGGGATTTTGCTTATGTGCATCGCTGTGTTGCATGAACTGGGGCCATTGGCCAGCAGCAAATATCACAGGCCTTACGCCGTGGATCTGTGCCCAGCCAGCTCCGTTTGCAGCCTCTGGAGTCTAGCATGCCTTGTAATCATCGCTGAATCAATCGGAAGGGACAGATTCCCCTGGGTGGCCGGGGCAGCCGTAGGTCCCCTTGGCACCATCCTCTGCCCACGCTCTGGACTTACAAGCGCTGCAGGCAGCGGCTGTCTCTCTCTTTATGCAAAACTCGAAACCTGCACCGACTTCTCGCACCAGAGGACATCTCCGTGCTGCCTTCACAGCTGGGACAGTCCCCAAGCGCCGGTAGTGGAGTCACCCACGCAAAGCCTGGGCTGCTCTGACAGCAGCCTGGCCCGTCCCCAATGTCCTGCATCCTTGCAGACGCAGTCCCAGCCCCGCCTGCAACACCAACGTGCTTCGGGCCACAGCAAACCCTCTTTGCAATAGCAACAGGGCAGACCTGAGCTCGGCCGCGTGGTTTTGTGCATCCCATGGAGGGTCCAGGGCTGTTGGGGGTCTCGGGAGGGGATTGCATGTCGCGGAGCCAGCCCTTTCCATGGGGTTTGTGTCCGGTGGGCCAGCAGGACGCGCTGGCATCCCGTGGGACCCGAGAGGCAGCCGGGGCTGAAGGCACAAAGTGACACCTGTGAAGCCGGTGATGGCTTGTCTGCAGAAAAAGGGGAATTGCCCAGCTGGCACCTGTGGCCCGGCCACCCTCAGCCTCCAGCTGTGAGATCCAGCCTAAAGCCCGACTGCATCCAACCGCTGTTTTCCCTGGTGCCCAGCTGGGCATGTATGTAAGCTGCAGCCTTGATAGGCTCAACAGAACAGGGCGTTTAGAGCTGAACTGTAAATTAAGCTCTCTTCTTTCCCGCACTGCAGGGTGAGCACTAGAATGCCTGCAAAAGACCCCGCTGCTCTCCTTCGTCCTGGTTCTTGCAGCGAAATGGTGTGTGGATGGGAAGGGGCCAGGCAGAGGTTAGGCGCAATGGCAGCGCGAGGACAAGATGATTTATCCCAAGGCACTGCCGGGCAGGGGGATATCTTCATCTCCGCCGAGCCCCACAGCTGGCTGACAGAGCACAGCTCTTGTTCCTTCGATAAGCACGCGGGCAGCATCTATAATTCTTGCAGAGGTGTCCTGCTAACCTAAACAGAGATTCTGCAAACTTTATGCACTCAGAAGATAAAAGGTAATGAGACTCCATACATTTCCTGGCCGAGCTCCTTTACCAACCTTTCAATTGCTTCCAAAATGCCCTCTCGTAACCTCTCCATTAGAAATAGATTGGAGGACTTAATTCTCCTCTTATCACAGACAGTGCCCATGTCCTTCCCCTCCTGATCTCCGGGAGGGATTTGCTCCCCAGGCAGGTTATAACCCGGCGCAGGTCCTGTGCATCGGGCTGTAATGCACGCAGATGGGGAGGTGGCAGGGATTTGTGGCAGTTCATATATCTGCACTGATGGAGACGAATTAAAGAAACTGGAGTGCATTGAAAGCAGATGATTGTGTTCCTCAGGTCAGGCTATTACATTTTATTTATCATTTAAAAAGAATACGTCTGCGGTGCTTTGAAAGCTGCTGAAATCCAGCCCTGCTGGTGCTGTCCTTAATTCACAGAAAAGAGCAATTTCTGTTCTTCATTAACCAGAGATGCCATCAGCTTTTCTTTTTGTGGTTCAAAGTTGCTCACATCTATTTTAAGCTTCCTGATTGTTTTAAACGTAGCTGCTCCTTGGCGTGCCCACCTTTCCCTGCTCCTGGCTCCCAAACACATTGCTTTGGCTGGGTCTGGTGCAGACTCAGAAATCCAGCGTCAGTTCCCAAATCTGAAAGCAGCGATTGTGTTTCTAGCACCAAGTTCTGTAATTCCTGCTCTCACTGTTCCTGTAGGTAGATCAGCTAGGCTAAGGTAAACGAGCCGGTACCTGCCCTTCGTGCCTTGCAGTTTTTCTGGAGCAGCCTGGCAGCAGGGCTGCGTGTGCCGCTCCGGCCCCAGGGAGCTCTCCCTGCTCTCCTGCCGCGGATGCTCAAAGCATCCTCGCTGAATATTGGAACCAGCTGGAGAAACCTGTTGCTGGTGCAGGCTGGGATGCATTTTGTATAAATCTGGCAGATAAACCTGTCGGGGCTGTAGCGAGGCTGATGGGAGGTGCGCACCCCGTTTTTCAGGATGTCGAGGATGAGCAGGCGGCAGCAGTGAGGTGCGTACAGCATTGCCGGGGGGGGATGTGGGGAACCCAGGGGATATTTCCAGCCTGCTCCCCAGGCACAAAATGAGGGGCCTGAAGTTTTGGATGGATTTATCAGGCTGTGCTGCTCAAATGGCCCAAGCCCAAGGCTGGTCTGACCCTTACTGGTTTTTGCTTACCCTGGAGACTGTCAAATCAGAGCTGCTCCTCCCAAGGCATTGCAATGCAGTGAGCCACGTGCCAGAGTATCACCAAATGACTATTGATTTTCCAGCAGGGAAGCGGAGTTGTAGCCAAGAGAACTGCTCTTTAGCCTGGCTGCATGTTGTGAAGAAGAGAAAATCAGCAAAGTGTCACTTAAAGACACTGGGGTGCCCTGCTGACCCCACACTTGATGGGTACCACAGAGATCTTGGCTGCCACTGGCAGCAGGCATCCCTGTTGTTTCTGCATAATGTCAGCTGAACTCTTTGGGGGCTGTGCAAGCAAAGCAAGCACACAGGGCTCGCTTTTTCATGGGTCTGTGTCCACGGGCGAGGGTGCAAAGGTGGCTGGGCAGCTCTCAGGGGGCCCAAGGCAGGCGTGTTGCAACGAGGGGCTTGTGCCATGCCTGAGAGTTGCCCTTCTTGCCCGTGCCCATGGGGTTTTTGATTGCTGTTGCTGTTCAGAGGCTTTGTGCAGCCAGTTGCACTTTTCAAGGTGCAGCCAAGAGTTGCATAACTGCTGTGATAAACGGCAGCGCCTGTTGCTATAACTACAGCACTTGGAAATTCAGCCCGAGCTTCCAGGCACCCGTCTTGGAGGCAGCGCTGCCAGATTCTGCTGGGTTTGTGTCTATGTTTTGGAGACCTCAGGAGGAGACTGGATCTCCAACGTTTGGACTGCCAGCTGGCAGAGCGGGCAGGGTGTCCCACAGCCACTGTGTGGGCACCCCCAGGCCCCGGTGCCGTGCCTCCTGCAGCTGCAGGGCTGGCCTCCAGCAATGGGCAGGTTCATTCCCTGGAGCCGTTGCCAAAACGGATGGATGTCCGGGTCAGGGCACTGCAGTGATGCTCCTCTGGCAGCTTGAGAGCCATTCACATTGCAGAAGGTGCTGCCTCAGTTTCCCCTCCATCTCTGCAATAAGCTTGCACTTACCCATGGTACAAATACTGCTCCTCTCCCTGCCTCTTCGGAAGACACAGTCAGAGCAGACCTGCCGTCTGTGGCCGGTCCTGCTCCTGCTCCTGCCTCCCCCCTGCCTCTGTGTGCTGCCCGAACACGCTGGGAGCCCCTGCCCGTCCCTGCTGCGGCTGCTCCTACCCGGGGACCTCAGCAATTGGGTCTGGCTCCTGTCTGTGCTGCTCCCTCCGTTTCCCCCAACAGCGATGTCTGGCTGTGATGCTCTGGCACGGGCCCACGCTGGCATTTTTATCCTGGCCCGCTCTGATCCCTCAAGCCCAGGCATAGCCCAGGGGATGCTTTCCAGCAGAAAGAGCTCTGCAGCAGAAGGAAGAGGTTGGTTCTGCCTCCGAGAGCGCTTCTGCAGGAGTGTTAGCCAAAAGCCCCTGTTTCTTCCCACTGGTTCTTTAAGGGGTGAGAGGAGGGATGCATGGCAGGGGGGCTGGAACTCGATGATCTGTAAAGTCCCTTCCAACCCAAACCGTTCTATGATTCTATGATTCTATGCAAAGTTGCTCCCAGGGCTGCTGCACCCCGAAGTTTATCAGTTGCTCTGCTCCCCTCTACCCTGAGGAGCTCAGTTGGCTGTCAGAAAACCTCTGCAAAACGTGGCCAGGCCAGGTCAGGGCCGGTTTGGAGCAAGTTTTAGCTGCCTGGCATCAGCTCCTCCTCTCTGCTATCTGGCAGGGCCAAGGTGGTCGCTTGGCACAGCCGGTGGTTTGCAGCTGCTCTTGGTTTGGGAGACCAAAGGGTTCCTGGGCTAAATGAAGCCTCTGAATTGGCCAGCTCTGTATCTCGGGGAGATCTGCATCCTCTGGCTGCCTTACAGGGAAGATCTGAGGCAGGTAAGGACTCTGCTTGGCTAATTTAGCCACTGCCCAGCTCTAAATAATGACAAGCCCTGTTAGCTTTGTTCCTGCATAAGCCTGTAAGTGTTTCCTTTGGAAAAGGCTTTGCTGGCGCTGAGCACAGAGCCTGTGAGCTTCTCAGAGCCTCTCCAGGATAGCACCGAACGCAGGCTGCCAACAAACCAGCCAGCAACGCGTGTGGAAGGCTGCCGGCTCTGGCGGGGAGTGCCTGGGGCAGGGAAGGTGCTGGTGTCAGCCAGCAACTTGATTTTCCTCCTCTCCTTTAGGAGGAGGGAGGGAGGAGGAGGAAAGCACAGCCACGTTGGAAAGCATCTTTCGACTGCACCTTGAACTGGGTAATAAACCTGTCCCGAGGGATTCATACTTGGTGCCTTGGGGCACTGCTCGCAGGGAGCTGTGGGACATAAATTCCTCTCTTGGGTCGGGTTTTGCAGCTTTTGCTGCCCCGGCCACTGCTCTGGTCCCACTCCTGTGTCTGCTGTGTGACCTTGTGCCCACGGTGGCTGCAGGTCGAGGGGCTGGGCTGGGGGGTCTCCTGCCACCCACCGCTGGAAAGTGCCGGCTGAGGGGCTTTGGGTGCCGTAGCTGGGCTCGTGTGGGGCTGCTCTGGCATGCAAAGGTGGGCATCGCAGATGTACCCCCGTGCATCCAGTGCCATTTGGTGAACTGGGGGTCATTTAGAGGCATTTTATAGCTGCAGTGCCCTGGAGATGGCAGCAGGGAAGGGCCTCCTGCGGGGAGCAGAACCTGGCTGCCTCTCCCCCCGCACCCAGAAACCCGTGCTGCTCTCCCCCCGCACCCACGGACATGCTGGGGCAGCTCATACCCACATCAGTCCCGATTTGGCAAGCTGGGGGGGCAAAACTGGCCAGGGAGCTGGTGGTCCCCTCCCACTGGGGCTGGGCACAGCAGGGCTGTGGGCCCTCACACAACCTGGGAAGCGAATGGGCAGTGATGGTAATAAAATAAAAACAATTTATGTGGCGTAGGCGAAGGTGATTTATGGCAATAAGCAGCTAGCAGAGTTCTGAAATGGGTGCGGCAATGACTTGGTGTGCTATGCTGCAAGCTGGGGGAACATGTGGCAGAGTTACCCAGGGATCAGCAACCCCCCAAAATTTATTAACAGCAAAAGTTCGGTATTTATGTCTTAACTGTCTGCTAGACACAATGCTGCAGACAAGAAATGACTTATTTTCTCTCCTTGGCTCTAAAACACGGGTGATGATCTCTCCCTCGCTTTCAGAAGGGATACAGCACTGCCAGAAGCTGCTGTGCTGTTTAAAATGCCAGCCTGGTGAGATGGGGAAGGACCTGTGTGTGTTTTCAGCATCACAACTGAACTTCTCCTACAGCACCACGGAATAGCCAGCAGCGCTCGGCAGAATCGGGGAGGTGTGTGCGAGCGTGGCTGTGACAAAGAGATGTGTTGATGAATGTAAAATAGTTATTTAGCAAACTGCCAGAACTGGAGGCTAACTGATGTTAAATGGAGCAGCTGTTGGCTTCTATTTTCCTCCAGCAGCTTATCAGAGATCATCTCTTCAATCAAAAGCACTTAAAAAATCTCTGACAATCAATTCATATTCTACTCTGTGCCGGGGAGAGAAGAAATACTAATAAAAGACCTCCCATGATTGCCTCTGTAATTTCCTTTGTACAAGATAAGTTTAAGTCCCAGTTCGTAAAGTACAACACATAGGACATTAAGTTGTTTTTTTATTCAGAAAAATGCTGCCAGCCCCTAAAGAATTCAATTTTGTGATTCATTAAACCTTTATTCCACGTCTCCGTCTCTATATCACGCTTTTTGAATGCATAATCCCAGATAGACTTGATTGGTAAAAGGATATTCCTATTTTTAGCCTGGAAAAACATCTATACAACAGCGAGGAAAACTTTCATAGCTGAGCAAGGAGGAGATATAAGATCCTGCAATGTTGGGGTAACAACAAAATGCTCATTAAAATTGATGGTTTTATGGAAGCTAACTGGAGCCAGGAAAAAGACCATACATAAATACATGAATGGCACTTTGTTGTGTTGTTATCCCATATTATTCATGTCCTTGAAGTATCTCCTGCAGAAAAAAAAAGTGCATGTTGGGATGCCATGAAGATGAGGGAGACTCGTGCTGCCAATGGAGGGGGAGCAGACTCCAGACAGGAGGATGGATGGCTGGAACGTCCAGCTGGGCTGCGGGAGGAGAGGGGATGCTCTGCTGCTCTTCTGCCCAAGGACATGGCGGGGGGACACCCCGAGGGGTTTCGAGGTTAAGATGTGTCTGTGCACTGCTGTGGCCCGTTCTACCCTTTGTATTGCAGCAAGATGGGTTTGCAGTCTTTCTGCTGCTCAGATCTGGGCTCTTCTCTTGAAGAATGAACAGGGGGCTGTAGTTTTATTGCCTTTTCATCTTGGTCAATGCCTTGACAAGAAGGCTGGTTTGTAGCTGACTGCCCCGGAGAGCTGGCAGCAGCTGCTTGGGATCTGTCCCCTCCGCTGGTGAAACAAGCCTGTTGGGAAAATGCAAATTCACCAGGTAGCAGGTATCAGATACTCTCTCCAGGTGTTTGTGCTTAGGATATAGCCATTTGGATGTGCTGGCTTGGATTTTGCTTTCTCCTAATTGTAAGTAATGGGAAAGCAGATGTTTAGGGCCATATTCAGCAAGGCACTGAGCTACCTAATGACCTCTGTAGGGCTTGCAAGCCCCAAACATGCATCTTCAACACCCTTCCTCCAAAATCTCTGCAAGGAGGATTTTTTTTTTTTTTCCACATAATGCTCCTTTACAATTAGAGATAAGTGGACGAGCAGGGAGCCAGGTGTCTCCCGGCAGAACTGTGCCTGCAATGCCTCTGCTGCGGGCAGGCTGCTGCCAGCCTTTGCCCCGGCCATCCCCGGCCCCGGCTCCCAAAACCTCCCTGGCTTCTCGGGGCAGGTTTGGGTTTTTACCCTGTGATCTGAATTTTTGAACCGAGCAGCATTGGGTGCAGGGCCATGAACTCCAGGATTATATATAGACATATACATACCTATAGCCTGGGAGGTGCTGGGCTCGTCAGCACTTCTTCAGATGAAATGTGAGGGGCTTAAATAAGACCCGAGGAAGCCAGGACACCACGGCCACAGCCATCCCCTCTGCCGGGT
>NW_010135864.1:42697-44445 GCF_000699245.1 Pterocles gutturalis
GGGGGGGCTGGGGGGTGCCGAGGTGCCCAGCTTTCCCACCCTGGTCGGGACCCCCCCACAAATCCCTAGGATCCCTGTGCACCCATTTCTGCCACACTTTCTGCCAGTCCTGCTGGGAAAGGAGCTGTTTGTGTCTCCTGATTGATGGTGGGCATAAAACCCTCCTGCTGAGCTGAGCGTGGTTTATTGCTCTGTAATTCATCCCCCCTGGGGGAGGCGGCTGCCCTGCACCCCAACGGTGATGCCTGTCTGCAGTGATATATGTCTCCAAGGCCACCACATGCCCTGCGGTCCCCAGCTGTGCCCCACAGTGGGATGGGGCTGTCAGCGGAGGGAGAACCCCCCCCCAGGCTGCAGAGGGGGTTTGGTTCAGGCTGCTCTGTCTGGAGCCATGCGCAGTGTCAGGGTGTCTATATATACATCTGTATGTATAGATATACATGCATGCATCTGAAGACCCTCTCCCCAGTCTCCCACCTGAGGTGGGGGTATCCAAAATCTCCTTAATAGTTGAAAACTAGCCTCTGGGCCATGCAAAGAGCAGCAGCCTGTGGGCATCCGCAGTTTTCTCAGGGCAACAGGTAGCAGAGCCATCCGCCGTGCAGCGAGCACCGCATCGCCCGCCTCCTGCCTGACCTTTATCTGCCCGAGGAAGGAGCGTGATAACTCACTGGTGGCATTGCCACCACCGACTTAATTGGCCTCATCTCACGAGCGAAGATAAAGGTCGCTTCATAGCTGAGTTCAGCCAATATGTTCTCCATATGGACAAGAAATGTTGCTTTGGTGTTAGCCATGTGCTGAAGTAGGGCTTTTTTTTTTTTTTTTCCACGGGGTTTTAAACTTCAATGTAGCTAAGCACCAGTCATTAAAAAATAGCTCCAGCTATGAGAAGAAGTTATGGTATTTATAGGCAGTTAAAAGAAATTGCTGCTTCCCATTTAATGCTAAAAACAAATCACTTAAGTGCACGGGTAAATTGCAGCGTGTGATGAATCCTCCCCATGCTCGGCAAAGCGTCGCAGCATGTGTGCACCTTCCCCTACGATCAGGAGGGACTTAAGCATGGTCTTAAGAAGGGAAAAGCAATATTTATGGGCTTTGCTCAGGGCTGGGCTGAATCAAGGCCGTTTTATTAGCAGAAAATGTAGAGATATTACATCAAAGCAAATGTTATTTATAAAGAGCCACATTCCATTTTCTGATGACAAGACAATTGTGGGGAGTGATCAAAGAAGGTTTGAAAGTTAAGGTGAAGGTGTCACTCGCACAGCACATGGGAGAGGACGTCCTCACCCGCTCCAGCTTATCCACACGCTGCTGCTCACAAGCTAATATTGACACGGGCGCCCAAACCCCAGCTTAAGGGCACGGCTTGTTTAAATAGTGGTATTTAACATAACAAACACGGTAATCATTGTATCAACACTCATGGCTGGGAGATCTTGCATAGCTGAGGAGGGTTTCAGCCCCCTGGAGCTGGCTGCAGGGACAACTGCTGCTCTTGGCACAGGGATGCTTTGTCACAGGCGGTGGTGGCAGGGACAGGGGGAGTATCCTCTCCTGACCCCCCTCTTGCAGAGCAAGGAGGGATGGGGGACGGACGCGCCCAGCAACTCTCCATCCTCCACTACGAAAACAGTGGCGGAGGTCTTGAGGGGGATGTGGGGTTTGGGAGCTGGTGGCTGACCTCTGCCCAATACCGGGCACCGGCAGCACCCTGCCCACATGAGAGGGGCACCTCTGCT
>NW_010135865.1:0-1335 GCF_000699245.1 Pterocles gutturalis
GGGTTGGCGACAGCACAGAGGTAAGGCAGGAGGTTGCAGCATCTGCTCCCAGCCATGCGAGGACCAGCCCACCAGGAGCAGCCTGGGGTTTGGCAGAGGGCTGGGAGGGGGTGAGGGGCTCCAGCCTGGAGAGAAGCCATCCCTCCATGCTGCCCAGCAAACCCATGGGCATCCGAGCTCTCCTGCTGCCCAAGCACCGACAAACTCCCTGAAAAAGAGTGGGGTCCAGCAGAGCAGCCCTTGCTTCCGGCACCAGCCTTGCCTCCACACCTGGGCAACCCTGCAAGAGGCTAGGCATGGGTTCCCAGGGACTGGGGTGCTGCTGGTGGCACCCCCAGCTCCATCTTGACCATGGGCACATGTCCTCCCTTCCAGTAGCCCATGGGGCAACAGCAGGAGAGCCCCCAGGGCGGCTGGTGTTGGGGTTGGCAAGAGAGCTGGGCAAGCAGGATGCCCTGAAGAGCAGCAAGTCCCAGCATGCCAGGAGAGGAGCTGCTGCTGGCTTCCAGGAAGGCAGAGTCACAAGCTGATGGCACCTGCGGGCATCACCTCTGCCAGCCTGGCCCACCGCCAACACGAGGTGCCTTCTCCAGGGGCTGGAGCAGGCAGGAAAGGGTCTGGGCAAGCCTGGGAACCAGAGATGTGGAGACCTGGTGACCAAGGTCCCCCCTGAGCCCAGCAGCCAGGCTGTTTCCAGGGGGACAGCTCAGGGACCCCTCTTCTCTGAGGAAGCGTGGTGGCTCATGCTGCCTTGTTATTGTAGGGCAGCTCGGCAAAGCTGGACACATCACCCAGGGTAATTACTGTAGGGTTCCTCTGCAAAGCGTGCCAGCTCATGTGGGTTTATTATTGTCTGTCCAGGAAAGCTGGACACATCGCGCTGGTTTGTTATTGTAGGGTTGCTCAGGAAGGTTGGACAGCTCATCTCAGCTTGTTATTATTGCGCAGGGCTTGCGGGGGGCTGGCCAGGAAACTTCCTGCAAAGTGGGGTGACGGAAAGCCACACCTGGTGAATCACAAGGATGCTCTGTGGCGATAAGGAACAGTGAGGGGTGGGATCCAGCACCCCAGCTCCACCCGGCAAGGACAGGCCACTCATTCATGGACACAAATGCTCGCGGCTCCCTGGGGACCCATGGGGCAGTGGGGCTGGTGGGGGTGGCAGGAGCATGGGTCTGGCAGACTGGTAGAGCAGCCCACAGAACCCCTGAGAAGCAGAATCTGGGGGTGACAGGGTGAGACCCATGGGGATGCTGCACCCTAAACCCGGCACACAAGGGATTAACTGAGCCAACAGGGCCTGGAGCGGAAGCTGGGGCTGAGCCAGGCGGGATT
>NW_010135865.1:1802-2042 GCF_000699245.1 Pterocles gutturalis
GCCCAGGTGTCCCCAGGCAGTGCCCAGCTGCTCAGCACAGCTGTCAGTCCCCAGCCAGGCAACAGGATTGAGTGTCAGGCAAGCTCTCCGTGCACAGCAGCGGTGGCAGGAGGCCAGGCTGCCCTGCAAGCACACAGCCCCTTCATTCACGGCAAAAAATAGCCCCCCGGGGTGTGGTCCAGCCTGGAAAAGCCCCCTCCAGCCCCAGCCAGTCCATGTTTATTCAGTACTGGGAGGGGG
>NW_010135865.1:2178-3673 GCF_000699245.1 Pterocles gutturalis
CCCTAAAAAGCACTGGGCTTGTCCCCGGGAGGAGCAGCCCCTGGTGATGTAATGAGAGTTTGCAAGCAGCCACATGAAAGGGACTCACTGCCCAGGAAATCCACGGACCTGCTCTCTGCCGGACAAGCCAGGGATTCTTCAGTGGACCAGGAAGCAAGCCTCGGGGAGCTCGAGCCAAGGCTGTTCTTGCCCCAGAGACAGAGGTTGCCCGCAGCCCCACAGCCCCCTGGGGTCCCCGCCCCTGCTCTGCAGTCCCCCTGTATCCCACTCTCAGCATCCCCAGTTCACAGCATCCCAGTCCCACAGCCCCCTAATCTCCCTGAGTACCAACCCCTGCCCTGCAGTCCCCAGGGCACCAAGTCTCACCCCAGAGTCTCTCAGCATCCTAATCCCTGCTCTGCAGCCTCCAGAGTCCAGAACCTTGCCCAACAGACCCCAGACCCTGTCTCTCTGCTGGCTTGGGGGGCAGCCCCCCCATTTCCATGGTGATCCATCAGGCTGGGAGCAGCAGGTGATTTAGGGCCAGACAGTGCTGCCACCAGACAACAGGGATGCAGCAGGGCAGGGGATTCTCTTTTGTGAGGGATTATGCTGGGGACAGCTGGGAACACACAGACACAGCCCCCCTCCAGCCCCCTCCCCAAGAGCTGGCCGGGATCTCCCCCCGCTCCAGCGGGCACTGCAGACACAAGCTCTGAAACAGAATCCACTGCCCAGGGCCTCCCCTTCCCATTTCCCACGGGTGCAGGATGCCATGGCAAGAGAGATGGGGAGGCTCTGCCTTCCTCATCTTTCCCATGCAGGAGACACCCCTGGGCTCCCATCCAAGCCCAGAGCCCCATCTCTGCACCCCACTCTGCCCTGCCCGTCCCAGCCCCACCACGGATCCTGCATCGCATGGAACCAAAGGAGCCGAGTGGCCAGTGAATATCAGGGTGGTTTTGCCTTCATAACCCCAGTGCCTCCCATGCACCATTTCAGGAGGCTGCAAGCACCAGCCTGTCCACCTGCAACTTGCCCATGGAGACACCCTCCTGCTCCCCTTGCTCCATCTCTTCCTGCTCAGGCACATGGTGACAAGACCTCTCTGCACCCCCAAAGGGGCCAACACACACCCCAGGCTGGTGCTGTGGCACATGGGGACACCGGCTGGGAAATCTTTTGGGGAGCATTGGGCAAAGGTGTCTTCACAGCACAGTGCTGGGGCAGAGGGCTCTTCGGGGCCATCTGAGAGGTGACAAAGGACCCTGTGACTGAGACGCCACTGCCCTCAGCAGACAGAGGCTCTTTGCAAAAGGGCCAACTCTGAGCAGACCACAGCCTGGGACATCTGGGATGTGGGGCATCTCCATCCTGCTGGTACCCAAATCTGTCCATAACAGCACTGGGCTCACTGAGGGGACAGGGCCAGCAGACAGGAGACAAGAGCCCCCAGGGTCAGCACAAGGCTCGCAGGGCCGTTCCCTCTTCCCCCTGAGATCGGGCTGGGATGTTT
>NW_010135865.1:3698-8043 GCF_000699245.1 Pterocles gutturalis
CAGTCTCTGGGACCATCAATCAGGCACCTTTCACCAGAGCTAAAAATGCACTCTCAGAAGGAAAACAAAATAAAAACACAAAACAAAACACAGAGGTGAAAAATTCCTTGACATTTCTCTCCTGCGCGTCCCCAGGGCCAGCAGAGAGGCGAGAGCCCCCGGAGTTTGTCAAGCAAACACTTTCACACCCTCGGCCGCGCTCGGCATGCTGCCGCTGGAATGCCAAATATATATTTAAGCTCTGCTCATCAAAGGAGTCTGTTCGGAGTCGGTCTCAGGCAACGTGCATGTGGGTTTGGCCCAGAGAGAAAACCAGAGATGCTGAGAACATTTCTTGGGGATGGGAGACAGCTTGCGCGCGCGCGCACACACACACACACACACGTGCGCACACAAGATAAATGACAACCTTCAAGGTCGTGTGGCTGTAAGGTCGCGGGCTGGGCACGAGATACCTGCCTGCCGCGGCACTCACCCTTATCAGCTCCTGTCGCACCACGGGGTGGGGATGTTTGGGCTGGAGGGAGGCCGGCAGCCATTCTGCATTCCAGTGCGCTATAAACTTTGTCAAAGCTAAATGAGCTCAGCCAACAAAGCCAGGGTCCAGGGAGACGAGCAGGAAGCGACACTCTGGGAGAGGACAAGCTTGCAGGGACCTGGAGGGCTGGCCGGGGCTGTGCACCCTGCAAGGAGGTATTGAGTAACCTCAGCCCGGGCACAGCGCCGTGCAATAGCAGATACAGAGCTCTTGCAGGTCCTGGGTTGCCACAGCATCCCTGTCCACTGCATGGGTCCTGCTCTGCCTGCCCCCAGCACTAGCCGCACGGGCAGCTCCCCCAGCCCTCCCACAGGGCATCACTGCTCATCTGCTGCCAAACAGCCCCCAGCCCCTTGCTTGGAGGAGCCAAGGGCAGGGGCCTGCTGGCTGCAGCTCTTCCTCCCAGCCACAGCTTTGCTGGAATGAGCTGTCTGGGCACAGCAAGGAGCATTTTGGGAGCAGGGCTGAAGGCAGAAGAGGGGAGAGCCTTTCTGCATGGACCACTCCTGTTCTTCAGCTCCCTCCCTTAGGACCATCCCCTTGGTTTGCTGCAGACAGCCCAGGGACCTATGTCCATCTCATGGACGCCCTCAGAGTCAGAGAGATGGCAGAGTCTCTGCCTTCTTCTTCTGCATGGGGTTTGCTCCCAGCCATGGCAGTGCTGTGACATTTGCAAAGCCCCGGTGCTGGCTGCAGGGCAGGAGCTGAGATGCTCCTGCTCCATCTCTGGAGGCAGGTCTGGGAGCTGCCACACAGGGCAGGAGCTCCAGCTCCAGAGATAATGAGCTGGGCTTTCAGGTCCAGCCAGGAGCAAAGAGGTTTCAGCCTAAATCTTGTACCTAATCCCAGCTGACAGAGGTGCAGGTCAGGGTCTGGCCAGGGGCTGGAGCTGTCCGGGGCAGGAGAGATCATTGCCATGAGCAAACAGAGCATGCCGGCGCTGTGAAATCAGGCATTACGCGCCTGTCGCTCGTGGCAGGACCAGTGGCTGCCAGGAGCCGCTCTGGTTACTGCAGGGGTAATCCCGGCACCGGTGGGGCCTGACCCTGCAGAGCCGTGCCCCCCAAACTGGGTTCATCTCCAGGTGAGGGGAAGGATTGCTGGGCTACGGGTTGGGTTTCAGGCACCTGCTGCTAATAAAGCACACTGTCAGGGCACCTTTACCCTCCCAGCCCTTGGACAGAGGGATGGGGTCCCTGCGGTGCTGTCGGGTGGGGGGTGCGGCACAGAGGGCTGGGGGAACTGGGAGCCGTGGCCCCAGTCCTGCCCTACACTGTGCCCCTCTGCCCAGGCAAGCAGACTTCCCCTTGCCACTGCAGCTCCATCCATCTCTGTTCTGCCAGGTTTGGCCACCGCAGCCAGAGTCGCTGCTCATTTTCCAGGGCAGGGATCCCAGCCCATGCTGGGAGCATGATGCTCTGAGTCCTGATGCTCCCCCGTGGACAATGAGCAAGAAAGGTCTTCCCAGCTCTGGCGACTGCTGCTTTTTCCAGCCCCCTGCCCACTCATCACGCCACTCTCTCCATTCGGGCTTGCCTTGCCCTGAAGGGTTCACCCACCCCTTGCCATCTCCAGACAGCAAAACCATGCCCTTTGGCTAAATACAGGGTTTTTTAAAAAAAACCTTTACATCCCTATTTTTCTAGGTGTTTTCTTCCATGCAGCACTATCTGTCATCAGCAGCACTGGAAAACAAGGTACCCAGGGCTCCTGCTTACAGCTCCCCTGTGCTCCTGTCAAACCTCATCTGTTTGCAGTCACTCTCTTCTGGACCACGTCACCTTCCATTCTAAAAATTGGTTTATCTTTAACCTTATCCATAATAACATGCTCCAATGTATTCTCTCCTACACAGTGCCAGGCTAGAAAATCCTCCTCCTAACTTAAACCCTTGCCATCCCTACGGCCCTGCTCTTTGCCAGCCTTAAAGACATCGGAGGGCTCAGCAAGCTCTGGGACACTGTGGAGGAGGATCTTCTTCCACAGCCAGGTCTTTCTGCAGCCCCATGGGAATGGGAGACCTTTACACCCCCCCTGCACTGCCATCAACTACCATCATCTCAAAACATGTGCCTGTCACTGGCAGATGCAACAGTGACATTCAGGGAGCTGTTTCATTCTTCCTCCAGCAGCCCCAACACAGGGGGAGCAGGGTCCCCTCGAATCCCCTGCCTCCAGGAGCCAAGGCTGGGAGGGAACCTCCCTGAACACCTGGAAACTCAGAAGGCAGCTCTCAAAGCAGACATCAGAGCCCAGGCGAGGACTGGGCTGCTCCTCACCCTGCCTGGGCTGGCTCCTGGAGCTGGTACCCACAGCCCACTGCCTCCTACAAGGCTGCACATCTGCAGCCTCCACCCGTGCAGGAGAGCAGGAATCAATTACAGGGCTGGCAAAGGCAGGGCTGCTCCGGAGCTGGCGAGCAGCACCCGCTCCAGCGGCCACAGAGCATGTGGCACGGCACCGGATGCAGCCCGCCGCCCGGCCCCGTGCCGGCACTGAGCACAGATGTGCCACTGGCTCATGGGGAAGAGGCCGGGGAACCACTTGAAAGCCATGGCATGAAAGTGCTGGTAAACCAGGGCCGCTCCTCTGGCTCCATGCACTATTTATAGTGCTCCGGGTGCCCACCCCAGGGGAGATCAACCCCTGGTGTGCAGAATTCTGCCAAGCCAGCTGTCTCTCTGCTGTGCAGCTCCCTGGACCCCCAGAAAGGTCTGTGAAAGGTCCTGGATAGCTAAGATGCTCTAGGGTGGGCTGTCCCAGCTGGGTCTAGGATCCAGTCAGCCACAGGGGCTCATGGCACAGCCACATCAGCCTGCACTGGGAGGGGGCAGCCTGCGTGCAGCACCCTTGGACAACCAGCACACACAGCAGGAACATAGAGACAAGCCCTACCACACTGGTCTGGAGACAAGGTGAGACCCAGCCAAGCCATGGTCACTCTGTGGAGACCCACTGTCAGCAACCCCGGGTGGCTGTGGCTGGCCTGGGGGGAGATGTCCCTGCTCTCTACAGCTGCAAAGGGAGGGCTGGGTGGAAAAGCTGCAAGGAGGCTCCCCTTAAGCTTGCAGGCTGGTTTCCTTGTTGCATGGGAGGGTGTCAGGCCTTGGCCCCATGTCCCAGCACCCAGCACCTCCTGGGCATTTGCAAGGACCTCTTGAGTCACTGCCAGTGGAGGAGAGCTGAGCTTGCACTGGTGAAATGTGATTCTGCCAACCCACACCTCTTGGGGATTGCTGGAGGGCTTTGGGGAAGGTGGGCAGTGAGGAAGAGCAGCAGTGCCATGCTCTCAGCATCTCCCAAAGTGCCAGCCCCGCATCCTCTCCTCCTGCCAGGCAGCACACCCCAGCTCTGTGCCCAACCCAGCTCAGACGGCTGCAGCGCGGAAAGAGCAACCCATGGGGACGGACACCAGCATCCCTGGTGGTGTGGCTGGGGGGCCACAGCCATCCAGCGGCCACAGGGCAGGGGGCAAGGCTGACCCCTCTGATGGTCTCTGCAGCACAGACACTCACCATGTGCAATGTCCAGCACATACACAGGCTCGTGGGGCAGGTCAACCACAATTTGTGGTGGCAGCTGGGGGATGAGCCAGGCAAGTGCCTGAGCACCAGGTCACACTGTGACAGCCAGGACGATGACCTGGGTGCCTGGGGGAGCAACTGTGGCCACAGCCCCATGCCTCCCCACCCCCCTGAGAAGAGGTGCAGCAGGTCCCGGCATCCCCTGAGGGCTGCGGGGGGAGGATGCTGCCTGCACAGCCCCAAGCCACAGTGACTCCCAGGGGGGGGGAGTAGGAGCGCACCA
>NW_010135865.1:8145-8422 GCF_000699245.1 Pterocles gutturalis
GCCCTATGCACAGCACAGGTCCCACCGCTGGCATGGCCGACCCTGCCCTGACACCAGTGACGGGAACAGAGCCCTTCTGGACCATCTCTTTGGCACCCACATGTCACGATGACTGGCCCTAGCGGACCCAAGTCCTTCCTCCCCCAACCACAGAGGGGAAAGTTTCCAAATTAAAAACCTAAAACTGGCAACAAGGTGCCCGTGGCAGGAACCTTTTAAACTGGCCATTAAAGTTTATAAGTTAGACGGGCACCGGGAGCGAGCTGCAGAGCTGCAG
>NW_010135865.1:8832-9124 GCF_000699245.1 Pterocles gutturalis
ATTTTCCCACAGACAACACTCTGTGCACTCAGCAAGATGGGCTGGGGGAGGGTATCGGACCTGACGCAGTGTCCCGTCCTGCCCTGGGACGCTGGGATGCACCAGAGGTACCTGAGAGGACCCAGTCTCTGTCTCAAGAGATGCTATGGGGTAGGTGAAATGCTATGAGGTGGGTGAGACACACAGCCTGTCCCCAAGCCCAGCTGGGGACACGCGGCCAGCCCCGGGATGAAGCCCAGCACAGGGCTTCGGCTAGAAGAGCTTTGGGAGCAGCAGAAACAGAAACCTCGGG
>NW_010135865.1:9150-9351 GCF_000699245.1 Pterocles gutturalis
TCTCCCCTGCCAGCGTGGGGGCACTTGGGCTCTGGACCTCTCAAAGAGGAGCCACCGGCCCTGGTGAGGTGCTGCAGTTGTGTGCAGGATGAAGGTTTGCTTTGCATGGTAGGGTGGGAGGGCGGACAGGGCAGGATAAAACCCCATGGGTAGTGATACTGGAAGGGCCCTGGAAGAAACACCACGGCTGTTTACAGAGTG
>NW_010135865.1:9399-12557 GCF_000699245.1 Pterocles gutturalis
CCCTGTGCAAAGCCAGTGCTGTGTGCTGGAACCAGCCTGAACGATGTGCTCAGCTTAGAGACGCACGTTGCCAGAATAGGGGTGAGAGCCACAAAAGCCACACGGGTTCAGAAGGGGCGAGGCTGGGGGCTGCACGGCCGCAGAGCTGCCTGCAGCAAGCCCAGGGCACTGGTCAGAACAGGCTGGGAAAGCCACCGTCCCCATCAGCTGCTATTCAGAGCCTCACGGGGCACATTTTGCCCGCTGTCACCTCCCGGAGAGGTCTGTGGGTTGCATTTATAGACTCAGCCACAGACCCGGGTCCTTGTCTGGTGGACTGCATGGTGCTGCCCCTGCATCCGGAGCATCTCTGGGAGTGGGGAGCTGTGCCAATGCCCCCCCGCGCGCCGGTGAGTGGGTGCACACACGCAAGCCGCTCACATGGCTCCCCGTGAGCATTGATCAATGGGTAAGCACACACTCGCGTGCATGCACACACACACACACACACACACACAAACAGGGCAGCCTCTGCAAACAACTGCTTGTTAAGTTAAAATTAAACTCTGCACAAATATTGACCTTTGGAGGGGACACAAACTCTGCCAATATATTTACCAGCTTTATAAATGGGCCTGACCACAGCGCCCTATATGCTGGGCTGGAGGAGACGAGGGCTGCAGAAGTGTCCAAATGAAGTGCATCCTCCCCTCCCCAAATGGGGCTCCCCCCAGACATCTGGCTCTGCCCTCCAGATGGCCCCCACCCTCCCCAAAATCCCTGCTCCAGCCTGAAGGAGGATGGATGGTGGGCATGAGGATGAGCTGGAGACACTTTTCCCCCCAACTCATGGTTTCTGGAGGGGACAGCCAGCAGCTCGTGGACAGCCCTGGAGCACCTGGGGGAAGCTCTTGTCCCCTCTGGGCTTGTGAAACTGCTCCAGCACAGCCGTCCTGAACCTGCCCCTCACCTTCCAGCCCTTCCAAACCTCTGCACTGACCAAAGCCTCACCAAGTGGCAGGGTCACGCACTGCCAAAGCCCAGCTGCCCCACGTTCAGGCAGGCTGCTCTGCCCACGAGTCTGTGCTCCCTCCGCAGAGCACCCGGCACACCCCAGGGGGTTCCCATCTCTCGAGGGGGACCCAGAGCTCAGGGCTTGGTCCTTGATCTGGGAAGGCTTTGGGAGCTGCAGAAACACCAGCAGCCTCCAGCTGAGGTGGCAAAAAGCACCTGGTGACAGAAATTATGTGAAGAGAAGGTGCAGCACTTCTCTGTGGTGGGAAGGCACCCCTCACAAAACCACCTGAACTCTCAGAAGGGGCCAACATGCCTGTCTGAGCATACTGGGGGAAGCAGTGGGACTGGGGAAATATGACAAGGTGTTTCCCCAAGGATGGCTAAACCAGCCCGGCTGTCGTGGGAGAAGAGGCAAGGTCTTCTCACAGCCTGCACCTAGGACAAAGCACAGGAGGCAAGCTGGAATAAAGAGGGGCTTTGGCAGGCAGAAGGTATAAATAGGGTGGCACAGGAGGTAAGAGTATTTCTCAATGATATTAAACTCCTCAGGGCAATCTGAAAAACTGCTGAGTGCAACAAGTTGCTGTTGAATAGTGAGGCAATGAAGGAGGCATGAAATCAGTGCTGATAAATACAGCACAAAGGACATGGGGAACAACCCCAGCTACGTGGTGCATGGCACGGGGCAGACATCCCTGTGCTAACGCAAGGGGAACACACCAGCCCAGGGCTCAGAGAGAGAGAGAAGAGGACCATGCACATCGCCAGGAGACCAGGATGAGGCCAGCAAGCCCGGGGCTGTCACTGCCCCGCAGTCCTTGGCCGAAGAGGATGACAGGGCAGCAGGCACAGCGTCCAGCCAAGCACGCACCAGCTGGCAGCGGTGCTCAGCATGCAGAAGTGATGATGGAGGGTGGATTTAGGAGATGGCCCTGAGGAGCTGAGTGTGCAGACCCAAGGCCATGCACAGCAGGGGAGGGGTGCAAAGAGGGTGTGCAGGCAGCAGACACAACTCCTGCACCAAGAGCAGTGCGTGCACCAGCCAGGCAGTGGGAGGAAGGCTTGTGCCCGTGCTGGCCGCCCAGTCCCTGGCCCCAGGGATGCAGGGAGGAGAGCACGACACATACAGCAGGGGATGCCCAAGTTCCAGCTCTCGGAAACACTGAATAGAGTCTTATTCAGGCTGATGTAAAACACTGTTAAAACACACAAAAATCCTTTGAGTAATGGGCGAGCGGGAAAGAGGCATCTATAATTAACAGTAACTGTTCGAGACGGTCGCTGCCCAGAGACGTGTACTGTGCAAAACCACTTGAAAAGGCCCTGTCTGAAAGCCGAAGCCTGGGGTTTTTCAAGAAGCCCGTCATGTAACGATCCTAGCCCTTCCAAAATAATTCTGCCATATTAAAAAAAACCCAAAACCTCAGCTTAATCGCCCTGCAGCACTGGGACTGGAGAGCTCTGAGAAGAGGGGAAGGGAAGCACAACCAGCTTCCAATTAGAGCCTCGTTAGAAAGGAAAGCTGGGGAACTATTAGAGCGTGGGCCAGGAGTGAGCTGAGCTGAACTGTGCCAGCTGCATGAAGACCTACTGCAGAAGGGGTGTCCCCACCAGCCCTGCCTCTTCTGTCCCCTCAGTGAGTGCTCCGGAACCCCAAGGGTGGCATGGTCCCAGGTAGGGGCACTTGGCCTGAGCAGATACAGAGGAGGTTGCTGCAGTCACACACCTAAAAGCCCCTGGGGAAGTCCTGGCCCTACATCCCCAGGGTTTGGGGATGCTCGTGGAGCTGTGCAGGGAGCCCCAGAGATGGGAGAAGGAGTTGGGGACAGAAGGATGCTGCAGCTGGAGAGGGGAAGTGAAACGGGTCTGTGGGCATCAATGCCTCCTCCCACCCTTGGAGGCATAGAGCCAGGCCCAGAGATTGCCCCAACCTGCATGTCCCCATGGTGCCTGGATGGGGCTCCTGTCTGAGCAGCATCAACTCTGAGCAGCATCAACTCTGGAGAACCCTGGCTTGCAGCTGAGTGTGGAGAGGACACTCCTGCTGTGTGCACATCCATCCTCCTGCCCCACGCACACGCCTTGACACCTTCCCTGGCACCCCGCGTCCTTGTCCCTTCCCACGCAGACCAGTGTCTCCCAGTGCCCAGCATGGCTGCAGC
>NW_010135865.1:12588-12926 GCF_000699245.1 Pterocles gutturalis
GTGGCTACAGCTGGTCACTGAAGTGACAGAGCCCAGCTGGGTTCGCATGAGTGCCAGGGCATCGCTGCCTGCAGCACAGGTTCAGCCGCAGCATCTGTCCCAGGCCTTTCGCTTCATCAGCTCTGGCTTTAATTGTGCCACCAGCCCTGCCTGCCAGGGCACTGGGCACTCGCTCGCCTGCCTGCAGCATCTGTCCCAGGCCTTTCGCTTCAGGAGCAGCCTCCCCTTCCCATCCCACAGCCTGGGACCCATCCAACACAAAGTTAATTTCTAACCATGGGTAACCACCAGTGCCTGAGCTGGGATGATTTATCCCCTATCTGCCTGGGCTGGATTTA
>NW_010135865.1:13041-13331 GCF_000699245.1 Pterocles gutturalis
CCCAGCACGGAAACCTGACAGCCCGCAGAAGAACAGTAAACAGCACAGAAAATAGCACACGCTGGAGGCCAAGGAGAGACACACCGGCCGGGGAAGCCACAAATGGTTCCTGCTTTCGGGACCTGTTCAAGAAAACAGAGTGGGATGGACCCTGGGCTTCCATCAGCCTTTGGAAGGGGAGAGGGGAGCTGCTATTAATAGAGGAGCCAGGGCAGTGCTCGCATGCAGGGCTGGGCCAGACAATGCCACAGCTGTGCCAGGGATGGCTGAGCCGCAAGGAGCGGTCCCCA
>NW_010135865.1:13362-17776 GCF_000699245.1 Pterocles gutturalis
CTACAAATGGGAATTCACACACAAGGTGGAAAATTCCTCGGCCCATCAGTCCAGTGTGAGGCCAGAACTGGGATCCCAAAGTGGGGCCAGGTGCTGCTATGTTTGCCCCTGCCAAGCAGCACAGGGCAGAGGTACCAAGGCAGGACTCATCCCTGTACCCACTTGCCCCAGTCCATCCTCCCTTGCAGACAGTTCTCAGCACCCCAGCGCCTGGGCACGATGTTGTGAGGATGCCCCAGATTTGCACTTCAGGCTGCTCCAGCGTCTGACCACGGTGATGATGAAGGCATGCGTCACTTGTCTTCTTTTTAAACAAGGTCTGAGGCTTCTCCCCCTGTGCTGGGAACACGATCAGCCCCTGCACAGTGCCGGGCATTGCTGCAGTGCTGGCAGGCTCCGCAGCATGCCAAAATGTGCGGAGAGCTGCATGCACCTGGATCCATTTTCTGCCCCTCCACCAGCCAGAGGCCACTTTGCCAGAGCTTGGATGTTCTGCACGCACTGCAGCAGCCAAGATGTTCCAGAGCCTGGTGCCACAGTCTCCCTCCCCTGCCAGCCAGGATGGCATCACCCTTTGCACCACCACCGAGGGCTTCCAGTCCCTGCAGTCAACCAGATGCACAGCCCAACAGGCAGGCAAGTGGGCTGGATCCTGGCAACCTGGCTGTACAGATTGTTGTCCTGAGCTGCACCGAGCAGCGCAGGCCAAAGCAGCCCCCCTGCCAATGGCAGCCAGCTGGGGAGGGGGCAAGGGGCAGCAGTGACAGCCCTGGGGTCTGCAGGATGGAGCCGCAAGGAGCAGGATGGACGAAGCTGCAGACAGCATCACGGCTCTCAGGGCAGGTACCACTGTCCCCCCGCCGTCCCCCAGCCCTCTGCAGCGCTGATAGCGGCAGCCCCAGCAAGGGAGAGAAGGGAGCCTTGTTCTGGGGCCAAGACTAAGGCAATTCAGTGCTCCAGTCCCCTGAGGTTTCTCGGGTGAAACCTGGCTCTGTAATGGCTGTCTGTAAAACGTATGGAAATGCCCATAAAACCTGTATCAAATGCTATATGGATATATATGGATATATGGAGAGAACTATGAAATTAGGAGCACACGGGGAATTGGGGCAGGACGGCTCCCTCTGAGCCGTAAAAACACACAAGTGAAAGGCAGGGGAGGCAGGAGCGCCGGGAGCCGCACAGACAGGCTGGCATGGGCAGGAGCCAGGGGAAGGGCACCCCGGGTCTGCGCTGCACGGCTCTGCCAAGACCCATGCCCACAGAAAGCCTCCAGGACAGAGAGACCTCTCCGAGGGGTGGCATGGGACAGACCCCTGTGCAGGGCTGGGGACGCCTCAGCAGGGCTCCCCAGCAGCCTGAACCCTCGCTGTGGGCAGGGGCATGGGGACCTGGCTGTGGGGAGACCCCAGCAGTGCCCCTGAACCAGAGGCAGCTTGAAGATGAGCTGCCAAAGTGACGAGTGGGAGGCAGGAAAGGGGAGACGCACAAAGCTGTGGGTGGACAGCAGCCCACTGTGGAATTGGTGTCTCAGGGCCTCCAGGAGCCTGGAGTGAGGGATGAGAAGACAGGGGAGAGGTGCAGGGGCAGTGGGAAAATAACCACTGATCCCAGCTGGGAAAAAAAAACCCCACTGCTCCCAACTGAGAGGAAGAACTGGCACCAGGTGAGCATGGCAGACCAGCTGACAGCAGCCCCAGAGATGCAGCAACCTGTATGTCCCTTTGGGGACGCCTCATCCCCGAGGGTGAGTGCAAGAAGATGGCATGGCATCAGCTAGAGAAAGTGGCTTCTGGTTTTGCTCCAAGGGCACACGCCAAATGCGAAACACACATGTAGCCCCAAACATGCAGCGGTTCTGGGACAGGCTCTCAGCACAGGGAACGCCTGCAGAGCTATCCCTGCCTGCTGGGCTTCATGCTCTCCTCTGCAGGGGTAGCGATGTGAGGACATGGGCAAAGGGACATGCTGAGCAGCAAGGAGAGCCTTGCTGCCATCAGCATCCCGTCATATATATACTCGCCACGAGCCAGCTGAGCCCCCAGGATCCTATACAGCAGCCTCGCCTTTTCTTGCAATCCCACCACTTTGAGAGCTGAGTTTTTAGGAAAATCTCTAGTATCAACAGGTTTTGCAACACAATCATAAATGAATAGGCAAACAGAGGACCCTTGCCAAGGAGTAAGCAGTAAATGATGAGCGAGGAGGGGAGCTGTGGCAGTTTGCTGTCACTACTGATGCCGTTTGCTCCCTGCACTGTGCTGGGCAGCACCCAGTTGGCTCCCAAGTCCTTCTTGCCTTGCCCCAGCAGCGGCCAGGGAGCTGGGACCCCACACCCAGCCCTCTGCTGCTCCCACCAAAACCTTTCCTTTCCTCTTAGCCTTCCTAAAGCAGAAAACAGGCCCAGAACTCCCAAATTTGGGGCCTAACCCAATTCATCTGCCTGGATCCATTCACCCTGAGAGGGGTGAGCATGGAGGGACTTGTGCAGCAGGGAAACCCAGGGCAGCATCCAGCCCTGGGCACAGCCCTGCTCCTCACCCACATGGGGCTGGGGCTGTGGTGATGGGGGAGAGCTCCCTGGCTGCTCCAGCTGGCATCCCTACTGTGTGACAGCTACCAGCCCCACTGCCCAGAAGCATCCCTGTCACAGAGGTTGCAGCCAGGGTGATGCAGAAATGCAATGCCAGGTCTGCAGAGGGACAGTGCCCGGGATGCAGAGATGCAGCGCTGGGGCTGCAGAGATGCAGTGCCTGGGATGCAGAGAGGCAGTGCCACAGCTGCAGAGATGCAGTGCTGTAGCCGCAGCCCCATGCAGCTGGCAGCACTGGGCCATCAGGCGGCCTCTGGCAGGAGACAGGGCACCTCTGTCATGTTCCTGTCACATGCTGCCAGGCAGGGACAGGGCTGCAGGGGCTGAAGACCGAGGCCAAGATGCAGGGGAGAGCAGGGACACTGGAGGGTGTCTAATATTACTCTTGGCCATGCAAATGCAGTGATATCCTAACATCAACTCTGACAGGATCATGCCAGGCATGCCCCCGCTGGCAGGGCCAGTGTGACATACCCGACCCCTGCCCCTGGGGTCTGTTCTCCAGCTCTCGGGCAGGGAGTGGGACAGGAGCCCTGCTCTCTCTGCAACACAGATCAAGAAACATGGGGAGCAAGAGCCAGGTGGGCAGGGAGCCAACAGCTCTGCGATGGTGGCACCTGCGCTGTGCCAGGCACGTATGGCCACAGTGCCCCGGGAGCCAGCCCAGAGATGTTTCCGGAGGAGTAAGGGGGTGCATGGTGCTGGCACGCCCCACAGCTGGGGAACATTGCACTAATGGGCTCCAGCCCCTCTGGGCAAGGGGCTGCCCAAGCTGGAAGGGGCTGTACAGGCCAGCAATGCTTTAAAAAGCATCACTGATGAAGGCTACAGAGCCAGGGGGAAGATTCCCCAGGGAGCTGCGGGTGCCTGAGCAACCTTCCAGCCATGCCACCGGCAGGGTCCAGAGGACGGGAGGGCAGGCAGGGCCCCAGAGGGGCACAGGGACATCAGGTGAGATGTGACACACCTGGGACACACACCTCCTCCCTGTCCTTGTGCAGGAGGGGACCTGGGGAGCAGCTGTCCTGGGGCTCCCTAAGGACACCAAGCCAGAGAGCTGCCAGGCTGGCACCTGAGGAGCAGCCACAATGAGGGCAGGGATGCTCCTCGGACCCGTCCTTCCTCCCTCTGCTCCGAGATCCATCTGCATCTCCCCCCAGCAGCCACAGCTCCTGAGACCACAGGACGCACATAGTCCAAGCACTGCTTCCAGCAGAGACATGACTGGGAAGGATTTGAGGGGTGTAAGCCTTTTGGCTTGGCAGAGCATCCCTGACACAGGCCACATCCCTCCTTTTGTCAGGGCTGGCAGCTCCAGGGCTGACACAGCTGTCCCTGGGCACGGCGTCCCTGGGCATGAAGTTTCCTGGGCATGGGGGTCCCTGGGCACAGGGGTCCCCAGGCACAGGGGTCCCCGGGCACAGTAGCAAGCTCCTACTCTCAGCCAGTGCAGCACGAGGTCACACCCAGGCCCGTGAACCCAGGCAGGCACAGCAGGGACCTTCTAGTCGCACAATTACTATATTATGTTGCACTAATAAAATTTTTTAAAAAAGGGGGAAAAAAGGGCTTGAAGTTTTCTTAGTGCCACATAGTAAAGTATTTATAGAAAGCCAGGCGTGAATGGGCTGCTCACAGGCCACACTCCTCCTCGGCGTCAGGATCTCCAGGAATTATTCTGTGCAGTCACATTGTTGTATTCACACAGAGATTGAGTTTAATTACAGACACGCGGGTGAACAGGCTGTCAGTGTTCCAGCCTCGCCGGGGAAAGTGCAACTGAGCTGCCTTTAATGAACGTATTTTAAAAAGATCCAAGGG
>NW_010135866.1:0-26868 GCF_000699245.1 Pterocles gutturalis
CTATGATTCTATGATTCTATGATTCCTGTGCCATCAGAACTCTCAGACTGGTCGTGGAGCTCCATTTCTTCCTGTTTGCTGCCCAGACTACTTGTGTTGGTATACGTGCACCTGAGATGGTTGGAGTTAGTGTTCTTATCTTTGGAGAAGTTTGGGGTGCAATCACCACTACTCTGGTAGACGCACACATCCACTCTGTTCCTTATGAATATGCAGATGTCACAGCTTTGGACACTGCCCCGAGTTTGTTAGCTTAAATCACGATTGACTAAGCCAGTTCTTTAAACAGGCATGACTACAAAAGTAATCAGACACTCTTGCAAGGTTTTCACATGTACCATTAAAATTACTGCAAAATTGTCACTTCAGTGCTTTAAAATCCAGAACTATACTGTTGGTACTCCCAAACTGCCTCATTCTTATAAAAACTTCTTGCTAGATTTTTATGATCATGACACGAACAAGCTGTAAATGAAAATGCCAAACAATTTATTAGTTGTGTCCTATATCAAGCATTTAACTTCTCACCTTTTTTTTAAAGTAATGCTTCTACAACACAGTGTCGATAAGTTTAGCAATGCACATGGACTTATTCTGTGCTATTATTGTTATATTATTTTAACCTATGTAGACTATATTGAATGTAGCAACAAATCTGTTATTAAATCATACTAGCACCACTGATTTTAGTCAATGTTCCTTGAAATAATGTGCTCTGACTGAATGCACACACTAATAGATTATTAATGTCAAATTTCACTTTACAGTGACCACTGACCACTGTTAATTGGGCCCTAAAAAGTAAAAAAAAAAAAAAAAAAAGCCACACACTGTGCTCAATATATAACAAAAGACCAGATTTTCACGTAAATACAAAAATTATAAATCAAGAGTTATATAAATGAAGTCAGGAGACTAGCATTACTGTTAATCCAGCACAGATGAGAGAAGATTCAAGCCTTTCAATACATATTTCCATTTTAAATACTTTTAAAAGGAAAACTCTGTGTGACAAAGTCATGAATGTAAATACAGCCTTCATTTTACAAGTTTAAGACAGCATATTCACCTTAAACATATCAGCACACAAAGTGACTGCCACAACACTTGGAGCACTGCAAGGAGTCTTAAGCTTCTTTGAATACCCCAGGGACAAGCTCCATTTTCCACTAACCCTCTGCTTGATGTTTTTACATTATCTGTGCCAGCCTTGGAAAAATTGTGGTAGACCATAAATGTACTTCTGCCCAGGAAAGCATGACTGGCCTCAAAATCTTGAGGTAAATATAAAGTCTTTTGTAAACCTCTGGGGATTCACATATTTTAGATTTTACTGAAAGCTGTAACAGCTAAAAATTTGCTGCTTTAGTAGTAAAATATATCTTTGTATCTATGAATGCATATGAACCCAAAGCTTAAGTTTAAGACAAACAGAAAACCTGTGGTCTCTGTAACTACCAGAGGAGCATGTAACGTTCCCTCTTGCTCCACTGATCACACTGTGGGGAGAGTCCACAGCTGAGCAAAGAGTTACAGCTGTCTTCAGGTTTTGGCCATTTAATGATGTGCTAGCAAATCAAGGCAAACCAGGTAAGTACAGGAGGGCAAAGGCAAGAAGCGGCCTGCACTTAGATTAAATATGAAAAAAAAAAAAGACTGTTTTCTCTCCTCCCAAGAGATTTTTTTAGTCTTCCTTTTTTCCTTCAGTGATAGGTTTAGATCAGGTTTAGAACTGATTTCCCCAGTTCTGCTGTTTTCATAGTGTCACAAAGTGTGAAAATGTTATTTTCTGTTTTGTTTGGTTTTTAAATAATGATCTTATAGGATTTTTTGAGCTCCATTCACAGTTAAAGAAAAATATGTATTTGTCTCCTGACATGAATTTAAAGATGCCTTTCTGACACCTAATAGTTAAACAATAATTATTGAATCATAACCGTTACTGAACCCATAGTTACTGTTCTAATGCAGTTAGATTTCTAGTATGTCTCTCAGCTGTGAGTATGGGTGCATACCCCAGCTGCTTGCTGATTCCAGCTTGGGCTAGGAGCCAGACATGCACCATCCTTTATGCTTTTCTGCCCAGGGGGAAAAACAAGTACTGAGGCCTAGCAGGAGACAAAGGATTTGTCTACATTAATGATTAAGGGTACTGCAAGAGTTGTGTTCACCAGTGAGTTTGAAGTCATGTTGTATGCACTGAGGTACAATAGAGCTACAAGAAAACCAAGCTTGAAGTCACAGACTAGGTGCCATTGCGAGCATCCCACTTTAAAGGGGAGTCAAGGTACTTCATCCCAGGGAAAAATGCATCTCCTGGCAGTCCTCCAGTAGCTTGGCTCTACAGGTGCAGTGCTCTGTTAGTGATGGCAACGCAAGCTGGGTTGGCTGGATGAAAATATATTTCATACCTGTGAGATATAGACACAAGGTAGAAACCTGGGCAGGACACCTGGAACAAATGTTTCCAGTAAACAAGTAATGGGACCATATGGCCCTAGAACTGTAACAGATTTCATCAAATCAAGTCCTGGTCCTTCCCTGTTCAACTGCACAGATTGCTGTTGCAGATGCACCCATAACGTAGTCAAGCTGGGCTCCAGTCTTGTTAGTCAGTCACAGGGCATTTCAGCAAATCCATGTGTTAAACGAGTTATCATTTAGTTTTGACTATGGGAGAAATTGCATGCTAATGTAAAGATTCAGCACTTAGTCTGTTCCCCTGTCTCTTAGACTACACTTCTAGAAGTTTCACTCTTCTTGCTACAGGGGGGTTGGACTAGATGACTTCCATAGTCCCTTCCAACTCAGACTATTTGATGATTCTATGATTCTATTAATTTCCCTAAACTACCCCATAGTTCATTTCTAAATATATGCTTTTTAGCAACATAACTGATTCTTCTTTCGTCAGTAAAATAATTACAAGCAAAAAATTCCTTTCTAACAAACTTCTGATTTTGCTGACAGATTGAATTTAGGTTAATTTTGACTTAATAAATATGTATTTGTGACTGCTCACTGTGACTAGAGATAGCTTGATAAATGAGTGCTCTGTTATGCCTTAGTTTACATTCAGCCATTCATTTCTTATTGACTGATAATTAGGAAAATAAAAGGCCTAAAGCTGAGGCTTTTTGCTGGTTAGATTTAGTAAGTCTACTAAGTGTAAATTTGTTAAAAGTGGAAATTTCTTCTAGAAATGTGTATCTGATCCTCATTATGTCTCAATGAATGCGTTTGAACTTAACGTCCTTATAGCTAGCATTAATATGTGGGTAAACGTTTGCATAACAATAAAATTAACAAAGTATTAAGGTGGAGGCAGACCTACTGCAAGCAGATTCTTCTATTTCAAATACAAGGATACAAGCAGACACAGCAGGCAACAAGTATAAATAGTCCTCTACAGATTTCTGACAGTGAATAAGAAGTCTGAAGTAATTGTAACAAAGAACCCTTCTACTTGACGAGATCTGCAAAATTATTGACTCTATCGAGATTCATACATTTATCATTTGTTTTGACAGAAATCATGGTAATGTTGAGAGTACTCCTGGGCATACAGAGTTACATATCTTCCAATATGGAAGCATCGGGACTGAAACTTCTGTTTTCTCTGAATAGCAGATACTTGGAAAAATGTTGAAGTATGTCTCCTGAAATGCTGAAATCATACCTGCATCACTCTTTTTTATAATTTATCAGAAAATGTTTCATCTCTTTGGAAATTTAATGAAGTTTTAGTTGACCTTTGGCACTCCAAAACAATAAAGAAAGGTACAGTTGGTAAAAAATTTAAGCTATGTAGTACTCCACAGACTGTACTTATTTAAATTTAAAAAGAGTTATTAACATAAGATTTGCCAAAGCCACACTCCAAACCTGTGGCAGGAAAAACAAGTGTATTCTAGAACTGTACTTGAAATGCAACGTATCTCTTTGCATAGTCACATCATTACAATTAGTTTCTATTCGATGGCAGAAATTTATGGTACAGTGGCTAGATACTGCTTTTAGTCTTTGTTAAACTAAGCAAAAAGGATATTTCACCAAATTCTGTTTCTTTAGTGAATTGAATCAAAATTTAGGGAGAAAGTAGATTTTATGGGGATCATATCTCAACACCCAAATCTGACACTGCCTGTAAAATGCCATGTGAAAAGGAAAACACTGGGTTAGTTCTTTTAGAATTCTGAGATGGCACCCAGATTAGGGGGAGCTATAGAGGTTTTTATGATCATGAGTTGTATGATATACCTTTGTTTTCAAGGTAATTTCTCACAGCAAATTTTATTACCCATATTCAGTACTTCCTACCCAGAACACATTTTTCCTAGTCATCTCCAGGAACGAGTTTACAATGTCGCAGACTAGTGGCAATGCAAATGCTGAAACATGGGGACTGGTCTCTGTTCCAGCATGTTTTTCTCCACAAGGGTTTATTATTGAAAATGTAGCACTAAACTGGCTTTGTGCAGAGAGAAAGCATTGGTCTGGCAAGGCCTGCTAGAGGAGATTAACCATCTGCTATGCCTAAACTGGCTCCAAGTGGAGACATACATGAGGACGTACTTTAACAATTGTACTAGCAAGCTTTCACTATCTTAGATGTCCCAATCCTTTTCTATCCATGATAACAGGGCTTCACTCTATCTTGTAACACATGCAGTATAATTTCTGGGTTTTTTTGTCTTTACCTAGTTTGTTTCCTCTATATTGCCTGAAATATTATAGCCATCTGACAACCATCAGTACAAATTGACATAACATGTTGTCAGACCATACCCTAGGGAACTGTTAATTATTGTTATATTAAAAAAAAAGCTCTGTCTGCTAGCTCTGTTCTCTATTGCTTAATCTGCAGATTTTAAGACTTCTCAGTCTCTTTCCTACAGAGAAGACGCCTTCTTGGGAATTAACTGTCAGTTCTAAAGCATTTAAGAATGTATTAAATAGTTTTGGTTGAAGAGCTCATTGTGAAAATAGTGTCCCTCTCATGGTAAAAACAAACTATTCTGAAGTGCAGGTTTCTCTATGTATACAGTAAGCCATAACACAGAATCCTATTCTTTAGGACTTTACATAATGTCATATCAACAAGATGTTCCTTAGAAGATGTCTTTTGTGGTAAGCATACCTGGGTCCCATATGACACATCCAACTTCTTAGGAGAAAAGAAAAATATTTTGAACTTTCAGGTTTCTGTGTCTGAGAAGTCATTAGTTTGTGACTCCTTCAGCTTCGCTCCTAGTCCAAACATCCCAGGTCTATACCCTGACAACATAAAAATAACAGCAAACTTCATCCTATTAAGTTCACAGACAATATACGAGAAAAAGTTTTGTTAACTCATTTATCTCTGAGTATTTTAAAGGAATGACTGAGATGCTCTGAATATCGTTTTCAGTCAGATGACAACTGGAGTTCATTAAGGATTTTTAGGCTCGGGGAAAGGTGCAGTTTCTTTTCAGCTGTTTCCAAACCAAGACCAAATTCTTGAAGAAGTTCCTTGTTTAAAGACCAACAAGTTCCTACAACAGGCTGCACTCGGAGGGTCATGATCAGTGGTTTTTACTCAAACTGACAGCCTGTCAAAAGTGGGGTCCCCCAGGGATTGATACTGGGCCCCATGCTGCTCTGGATGATGGGGATGAACGCACCCTCACCACATTTGTTGATGACACTAAACTGGGTAGCGAGGTGAACGTGTCGGAAGGGAGAGCCATCTTACAGAGAGACCTGGACAGGCTGGAAGAGTGGGCTATCAAGACCTGTATGAAGTGGAACAAAGACAAATCCAAAGTCCTGCAGCTGGTATGGAATAACCAAAAAACCCCAGTACAGGCTAGGATCTGTGTGGCTGAGGAGAAGCCTTGCTGACAGAGACCTGGGGTCCTGCTGGACACCAAGCTTAACACGGATCAGCTGTGTGTCACAGCCACAGCAAAGGCAAATTGGATCCTGGGATGCGTCTCCATGGGCATTACTAACAGAGAGATACATGATCATTCCACTCAGCGCTTGTCAAGCTGTACCTGGAGTACTGTGTCCATTTCTGGTCCCCACAACTGAAGAAGGATTCAGACAGACTGGAGAGGGCCCAAAGGAAGGCCATGATGATGACCAAAGGGATGAAGAATCTGCCCTGTAAGGAAAGACTGAAGGAGATTGGTCTCTTCTCCCTGGAGCAGAGAAGGCTCAAAGTGAATCTCATTGCAGTATTCCAGTGTTTAAAGTGCAGCTACAGAGAGGAAGGGGGTGCTCTCTCTCCACAAGCAATTGCATGGAGAAGACAAGGAGCAATGGGTACAAGTTACACCAGGAGAGGTTTCATCTTGACATAAGAAAGAAATTTTTTACAATAAGAACAATCATTTACTGGAAGACCCTCCCCAGGGACATGGTAGAGTCCCTGTTACTGGAGGTTTTCAAGATATAACTGGTTCAGGGTGCTCAATAATCTCATCTAGTGTCCCTTTCCCATGAAAGGTTGGACCAGATGACTTTTGAGGTTCCTTCCAACCTGAGCTGTTCTGTGATTCTATGAACTGAAAAACTTCAGAAAGTAGTACTAGTGACCCCTGGTTGTATGTTGGAATTTTCTGCAGTCAGGTCTTGGGGTTTTAATAACATGTACTAGTTTTATACGTTTTAAGTGGTGTAGAGCATAGTTTCTGTTTTGTAATGACTTACATTTTTTGGTTTATTTTCTAGTCTTTGATTATAATACCACCAATTTTAGCAAAAGATGGGCTGACATAAGTCTACTTCTTATACAAAATACATCCATACTTTTAAAACCAGTGTTTAAGTTCTTGCAGACAATCTTACATGAAGCATTAGGGAATAATGCATAGAGATGTTAAAAGACCTTAAATATTTCCTTATCCCTATTTAAAGGATTTTCTGAAATCATTGACTCCAACTGCTAGTGTTTTATAGTTGACCAAAAAAAAAAAAAAAAAAAATATTGCTTCTGCACAGCTGAGAACTTTCTGCTGAATTAAAGCTTGAGTTGACCTATTTTGTCATTAAACTTTAGTGTATACATTAGAATTTGATATCCTGTGATCTTTCCTCCAGTGTATGTTGTCTATGCAAACAGACATTTCTGTGAATACTCTTCTTTTTCCAGATCTCTCTAGGACAAAATGCTATTTAAACACAGAATGAAAGAAACCCAAAGGGACAAGTGAGAATACTTAAAATGCTTTATGTTATGCATAAGCTTAAATACCATTCTTTTCTTGTTTGTGAGAAATTCAGTGTTAATAAGCAGGAAGGGGTAAGTGTCCTTATAATGTTGGGTTCCCAGAATCCAACCGACAGTTTGGCTTATTTAATTATTTTTTATATGAGAAAAAGAGGTTAGACTACACAAAACATTACTTAGCACAAACTTATGAATTTCTTATAAATATTGTTTGTGTAATGTTATTGCTTACAAATTATTCACAAATAAATCTTCAGTCTTGGTTCTATTTGGTAATATAATCTCTTGAAATTAAACAATTTTGTTTACTAGGAAACATAAGTATGAAGTATGACTAATGACTAATAACTGTAGATGAACCTTTTACTTTTTTAAAAAGATCATTTCGTTTGCTACCTTGTAACAGCAAAGAAGAGAAATAAAATTTGTGTGGAAGAATAAGTCAAACTAATTTATTTCTGTATAAGACTCTAGACGTTTGGCAATTAGTGACTCAGCAGCAGAAGCTGAACACTGAGCAGAGAACTGAGTAATGGTGTGAGACAAAATAGAATGTCTCCAGGAAAACTATTAGTTCGGCATATTGGCTTTTAATGTTAAAAATAAAGACTAGTCAATTGCAATAGATAGTTACCATGTAAGAATTAAAATACGCTCTGGAGATATTTAATTGTCCCAAATTCTATGTTTTCTTTCTTGATTATTAATTCCATAGATCACTTCCTTTATTAATGGTGACTCAGAACACGCAGCTCCTCAACCACTTGGCCAGCAATATTAGCTATTCACTGCGTAGATACACAGTCGTGGATCAAAATGTCTGCTATAAGATTCATTTTAAGAAATTTTTTCTTAATTTCTCTCTTGGCTTCTTTCAAGTCAATGAACTTTAGATCTGTCTATTTCAATTTGCTTTCGCATTGAATAACGTGATTAAGTTCTGAATTATTATTGCGTTCAGTGGTTAAGTATGTGAAAAGTGGTTCAAAATAAGCATTTAAAATCTCCTAAATAAAGCATAAAAAGTGATATTGGAAGAGGAATAATTCCAGGCATCAACTAAAAGTTCTAATATTGTGTAAGGAGTTGCAGTAAAAGAGGAACGCCTGGGGTTAAAATCACATAAAATCCTGATTCCTTTGTTGTCTTTTTCTGGAAAAGGAATTGTACAAGGTTTCTTTCTCCATTAGCTAACTTTTTCTAGGAAAAAAAAAAAAGAAAATAAAACCAAATAATTCCTGTTCTTCATTGGAAACAATATAGGGGAATTCTGTTTAAGTAGAATTTTGGTTGAAAGAAGATGCATTTATTGACAAATATATTAGAAAAAAAATCTTACAATATCATATCTAGTACTTAGTCACATAACATCCACCTTTAGGTAAGAGTTTTGTAAGTTTTGTAATCTTTTGTAAGGTTGTGGTTTCCCTAATGAGATTTTGATATGATCTGAGAGATTTCAAGATCTGAGGGTCTGAAACCCCTAATGTATTATGGATATTTGATTTAATCTTCTTCATTATAAATCACACAAAACCTTATCCTGTAATTGCTACACGAGAGGTTCCTTATAAACTGTGAAAATACATATGTAACTGACAACATAACACAATGACAATAGCATCTACGCTCATAAATAAAAGCATGATTTCACCAACAGTCTTCACTTCATGAAAGAATTAGAAAGTCTCCTTTTCATTCTCTTTGGTGTTGAAGATGATGAGCAAAGTTTCCAAGTTCAATTGTTTTTTGTAGATTATTTCAAAATTAAAGAAATAGTTTAAATCCATGCAGCTGAGAATGAAGGAGGCTTTAAGGAATTAAACAGAACTTTTTTTTGTCAAACTTTTAAATGTAATTTCAAAAGAGATTGTGTGTTGCTGATCAATGAAACAATGGGGATATTCATTGGGTATTAACAAGGGATATCTAATTACCAACTTGTGCAAATTTATTTTTCAGGAAGAATGAGATAATTTTAGCTTTTTCCTGGACATTTGCAGATTCTATAAATGTATTTTGGTTTTTATTACAAGATATGGGAAAAAGTAACACCACATAGGAAAGGAGATGATCAATTCATATTATTCATGAGGTCAACTGGTTTCTGGATACTTGATTGTGACTTAATCCAATGGTCTCAATCTAATTATTTTTGTTTTCTTTTCTATTTCTTCTTTTTTCTCTTTCTCTTTCTTTACCACTAAAACACTAGTCTCTTGGTCATCTACACTACTAAGTGCAGCTGGTAATCCTGTGTGGAATAATTTCTAATTTTTGTTTCCTGCTATGAAGACATTTATCTCAACACGTCTATGTACCGAAGTACAACAGCATGCTCATTTAAAATCATTCGAACAACACCAGTTCAAAAAGCCTGGACTCAAACCTAAAAGGAATTTGTTATAATACTGCCCTTCACTGGCCTTGAATTTACAATGAGTGAAAATTTACAACCAAGTGAAATATACATTATTAGCGTGTGTCAGCTAACTTTCTGCTATCATAGTCACATATTATTTACGAAATTTCCACTAGAAAAAAAAAAATGTTAGCCAGTTAGACATCTATCTTCTCAATTTTTTTCTCAGTTTTTTTCTCAGTTTTTTGACAATATTTTGGAAAGTCCACTTTTTTTTTTTTTTTTTTTTTTTAGGGCGGTAAATCTAATAGTTTTTTTAAAAAAATATTTTCTCCAGACATCTTGACAAAGAAAAATAACCTTATTCCAATCCAGCTTTTTGTGTATCTTGATATATAAATGCTGTAGTGAATTCTTTCTGTATTCTTTATTTAACTTCCCTTCAACATCAAGTCTTATTTACTTGAACTAGAGCAATGATCATTCCATTTGTTGTTCCTGCTTGTATAGTAGTTCAATTAACTGATAGCAGCATGGGGTTTATTTAGATGGTAAAGAATCCAAGTTTTGTGTTCTTGACTGCAAGATGAAATGCTCTGCTCTTGCAAAATTTGGACACCTATTTATTAAGAGCATAGTTGTACTCCAGATATGCTTAGCATCTTAGTTATCTGTACTTGGACTAACTCAACAGCGTCTTCTTAAAACTCTTCCTTCTGGAAGCCCTTTTCCTGCCTCTCCAGGCAGTCTACTCCATTAGAAAGTGACCTTTTTAGTGCTCTAGACCTCTTGGGTTGACGGTTGGACTTGATGATCCTTGAGGTCTTTTCCAACCTTAATGATTCTATGATTCTAGGATTTCAGTGAAGTCTGAGACAAGTAAGTCCATAACTAAATTAAGTTTCTTAAGGAAAAGTTTACTATAATTTAGTTATAATTAAGAAAATGAAACAAATACAAACTGAATGTACTATGATAGTTTATGCAATTTCATCCTGGTTTTGTTAGTCAACAAATTGTGGAGGAATATGACTTTAGAAGGAACTTGTGAACCAACTTACTTTTGCTATTATGAATAGAATTTATCATATCATCAGTTTGTAAAAATTTATTTTTAAAATAGTTAACAATTTATTGATCTTCAGAATATCTTTGTCTATGGTCAGGTTACACCCATCTGTTTCCATCCTGCTTTAGTTCTTCACTTAAGTCATTTTTCCCACTTCAGGAAAAGTGTGTCCTTCCTCTCCTGCTAAATTTACAGGCAGAAATAGCGTGCTGTGTTCTCTCTAAACTTTTCTTAAAACTTGAACTATGGTTACATCTTGATACTTCACTATCATTAGTTTTTGCTTAATCCATGGGCAGCTTTCTGCTCTATTCGTACATTTGTTGGATTTACAGTACAGCTTTTTTATTTTCTGTCATCTGATACTCATTTTACGCAACAATAGTGCTGCTTTTGTTTTGTTTTGTCTTGTCTTACAAATATATTGTGAATATTTCAGCTAGATGTTCTTGTCTTTCATCTCCTGTCGTTAGGTCACATTTCCTTAGTCATTAATGTATTTGTTGCTTTCATTCGTGATTCTGATAAGGGAGTTTACTGAATCTCTAAAATATTGTCAGTAGTATTTCCATTTCTGAAATGCACAGATCACTAAAAAATATAAAATGACTGCCCTTTTCTCATCATTATACAGCTCTTACACTCTTGTTGTTGGTGCACTTGTATATTGCGCAATGTACTATTATATTCTCTTTTTCTTTTCTCACATAAAGAAATGCAGTGGTCCAATGACAGACAATAATACTCTATAGGAATTAAGTGAAAATTTATGCAGTAGTTTAAAGCAGATTTGAGCACCTGAACTTTGGATCTGGGCACTGGAGAAAGTTATGAGGTACTTAGATCTTCACATTCTTATTTAAAAATACATTTTGCACAGATCAATGGGTCTCCCTTTTTAAAATACTAAGATCTGTAAAATTACAATGAACTGGTTAAAAATTGCACAAATACTATATTACAAATACACAGTTCTGCAAAAGTTAGAATGATTTTTATCAGAATAGCTTATTGCACTTCAATGTTTGTGTCTTCAGTTCCAAAAAAGTGACCTTTGCATCTTTTCCACCTGATTACTTGTTATAGTTGCCACATTTTCATAAGTTATTGCTACATTTTTTGCTTTGGAAACATCATTATGGGACTTGGTTTAATGAAACGTGTTGTTTTCAAGGCTATTCTCTAGAGTTAATATATTGATTTGTGGGGCATTGTAATATTTATCAACCTGTGTTTTCACTTCCAAAATAAAAACTGGCAGGACTTAGGCTGAATAATGTGATCCAATAATGTCGTATGGAATCTTATGACAAATGCAATAATTTCTCCTGTGATTCTGGCTGCAAAATTAAAATGGGACTTTCCTTGATATATTTTATTTTTTCCCAAAACACCTTCAAAAGCATGTGGAAAATTCTAGGGGCTTCTTGTCCCAGTATGTATGAAAGCTGCACTCCTGTGCCAGTTGTGATCATCAGATCACATGGATCCAACTTGCTGAACGACAGAATCGGTTACAGAATGGCTGAGGTTGGAAGGGACCTCTCGAGGTCACCTGATCCAACCTCCCTCCTTGAGCGGGGCCACCTTGAGCAGGATCACGTTCAGACGGCTTTTGACTGCCTCCAAGGAAGGAGACTCCACAACTCTGGGCAACCTGTGTCAGTGCTCAGTCATCCCAACAATAAAAGAGTTTCCTGCTGTTCAGAGGGAACCTCCTGTCTTTCACTTTCTGCTCATTGCCTCTGGCCCTGTCACTGGGCACCACTGAAAAGAGCCTGGGCCCATCCTATTTGCACCTAAGTATCTTCAGGTATGTATATATATTTATGAGCCTTCTCAGACCAGTTACAGCTCTTTCAGCCTCTCCTCATAGGCAGGATGCTCCAGGAACAAATACTGTTGACTAGTGTTTCCTAATCTAGGGAGCAGAAAGCTAGGGAAGCACCGTCTGGATGGACATGGGATGTAATAATAAAATTATCTTACCTATCACCAGAAGCTTTAACAGTGCCTTGGTTATGAGAGCAGATGTAGTGAAAAAGAAGGATTTTGCAGGATGAAGCAGTAAAATCAGTTCACGAGACTTTGAGGAGTACCTTCCGTTGCAGGAATTGGTTATGTCAACTGGATTGCCCTCTTTCCACTTTTTCTTTTCTGTTTATTCTTTCCTACCTATTTTCCTTAACATCCTTAACATCAATATTGGTATTACCTAATAGCTAAGAGTTTAAATTAATAATTTGATACTATGTTAACTGTTTTTTCATAAAGGCACTACAATTACATGATACCGTTTTGATTTTGCATTTCTCATTTTTTGGTTTGCATAAGTACCAAAAATTATAGGTTAAATTAAAAAATACTAGAAAATAAAGTATTTAAACTTTAAGTTAAGTCATTCCCAGAGCTCTGAGAATTTTTAATTATGCACATAGTTCATTGCAATACACTAGTGGAGGAAGTGCAAGAGCAGGAATTTTTATTGCTGTTAGTTATTAATATGAATGTGATGCATTTATTGAAGATCTGGATTTTTTTTTTTTTCACTTTGAAGACCTAATTCCATAGGAGGCACAGCAGCTCAATGCACAACAGTACTGTCTTGCTTCGGGTATTTATAAAAGACTTTGCTTAGGAGTAATCTCCGTATAATCCCCGGTAACTTATGAAAAACATTCAGCATATTAAATGCATTATTCTCTTCTTTGCTCATTCCTGAACTGTCCAATGTGTCCCAGTGTATACATTTCAATCAGGAGAAGAGCAACCCATCCAAAATATCTGTAAATGTAAACCTACAACCACAAACTGCTAATGAGGAAACTACATCCAGCATGCCAGAGCTGTCACTCCGTGGTCAAGCTCCACTCGCTGCGGAGACAAAAGGTCTAATTTCCATTCTTCAGGCATTCAAACTTCTCCCAACTTTAGCAGAAGCTTTGCATGCGTAAAGAATGCAAGATGAGCAGCAGGAAGCCAAAATTAACCTACAGTGCAATCTCTTTACTACCTCTCTTGCAACATTTCTGAGAAATATCACCATAATGCCTTAGAATGGAGGATGGACCATAACAGCAGATGGAAATAATGTAAATGGATGAATGTACATGAGGAGCTGAGATTAGAAGTCATCCTGATTATCATTTAAAAAAAAGAACAATTGACTCCTGTGACATTATGAAATGTCATATAGGCAGCTGCACTGAGAGCTGTGTAGGAAAAAGGTTACACATGAGACACTGCTTGGTTCATGTCAACTGCTTCCTCAGCAGCACAAAAATCAGCTAAAAAGGCTTGTGTATTTTTCATGAAAAAGGGGAAGGCTTATGGCCTCCATAGATAGACATTTATATAAATTTCTAACAAAATCCCTCAAACCAATACAGATTCACAGAAATCCTGTTGTATTCCTGTGCACTGGATTTCAGGACCTTGTTTGTACATGTCCTTTAGTATAACAAGCAGTTGCCTGTTTTTACTAGATTTCACTTTAGGTTTTCTAGGTGTAGTATATAATTGAAAAGTCAGAGAATAATTATTTTAAAAAGAAGGTTGTAACTGAAGTCACAAGCAGAGGTCAGCAAAGCCTATTGTACAGGAGCTTAGAAATAATAGATTATTAAAACAAATTTAGTCAAAGGTACTAGTGAGGTCATTAATGGGGAAGGATCAGTGTCACAGCATCTTCTCAACTATTATGTCACATCTAGTCAAATGAGCAGATTTTTCTACTCAGGAAAACTAAATATTCTGACTCTACAATGATTCCTTCCCTGTTTAAAAATGTCAAGTTAATTGTATGTATGTATTTTACCTCTTGTGACTAAACCAAACACAGGAATTAATTTAATTTCTTTCATGATAAAATCCCTTGGCAAATGGGGAAAAAAAATAAAATCTTTGTTTCAGATTTTAATTTTTTCTAAATAACCAAATAAGAAAATATCCTTATTTTTTTATTCTCTCTGAGAGAATTCAGAGAGTTTCATTGTATAATCTAGCTGTTGTAGATGCAGACCACACTAGCTGTAGCTTTGTTATTGTCTGCAATACTCATCATAGGTGTCCTCTCCCTGGACTTTAGGAAGCACTTCTTTACTGAGAGGTTGGTTAAATGCTGGAACAGGTTTCCTGGAGGTGGTCGATGTCCCAAGCCTGTCAGTGTTTAAGAGGCATTTGGAAAATGCCCTTAACAACAAGCTTTAACTTTTGGTCAGCCCTGAATTTCTCAGGCAGTTGGACTAGATCATCGCTGAAAGTTCCTTCCAACTGAAAATTTATTTTCTTCTTTTTTCCTTTCCTTTCCTTTCCTTTCCTTTCCTTTCCTTTCCTTTCCTTTCCTTTCCTCTTTCCTTTCCTTTCCTTTCCTTTCCTTTCCTTTCCTTTCCTTTCCTCTTTCCTCTTTCCTCTTTCCTCTTTCCTCTTTCCTCTTTCCTCTTTCCTTTCCTTCTGCACTATGCTGTTCTCCCTCCCACAACACAACTGTTTCAGTACAATACTTGTTCAGTATAATAGTTTCTAAAACTTAGTATAATTAATTCCAAAATTATACAGAGTTGCACAATAATTTTCATAGGCTGTAGATCTTTATAGTGTAAAACAGATTTTCCCCTGAAATAGTTATGATGTTAAACAACCAAAAAGCAATTAAGAAGCTATTATTTAAGACTAGTATACCAATAATATATTCAGAGTATCCAGTGCAATTCTTGTTCAGTTTTACATTTTCTCTATATAGAAAGTTAATGACATTCTTCCTTCCTCCCCCCTCCCCTTTTTTATGAGAGAGGAAAGAAGTTGCTATTTGGAAAAAAAGCATGAGCATTGAATATGAGCTCCTAGTTTTGTGAAATGTAAATGACAACCATAAAAAATATTCCATCTGTGTTATTGGTGCCTTTTCTGATGATCTAGACCTGAGTCATTGGTAAGTTTTTTTTTTTTGGTCTTTGATTTTGAGTCCTATTTAAATTAGTTATTCAAAATGAAAATTCTTTGCACAGAGGTTATTTACTATGAGCTGTATGCACCCAAGATTAATGAGCTTTCTACTTTTTAGTAAATGTAAGTAAGAATATCAGTTTGGTCTGAATATTTGTATATTTTTTAATGTTAGTGTTAGCAACATTTTTTACATATGTTTACACTGTGTGAATAGTGAGAAAGCTGGCATACTATATCGCTTCATTTGCCTTTTGGCAAAGTCAAATTCAGTTTTGCATTTCAAATTAACATCAAATTCAAAAGGAACATATATTAGTAACTGAAATAATGTTTTCCCATCATTTACAAGCTACCCCAGATGTACAAAGTGAAAAATAAAGACCTTGTGTTTTCATGGAAATAATATCTTTTTGGAACATACTCATATCATATATACGTACGAATGCCTCTGTGTCTGTATATCTCTATGGATGTGGAAGTAAACCTGCACATATAACCTGTATCTACCCATAAAGCCATATGTATACATTTTCCCTAGAGTAGATATATTGTTCTCAGTGTAACTGACTTAATTTTATTCTTTCAGTAGAGACGAGCTTCTTTACTATTAACACTAAGGAGAAGGTTATTCAGAGTACGAACTGATAAAGCAGACAACTAACTTGTTTTTTAAGTTCATGACAAAATTGGTATGGTAAATTATTTCTGTATTGAACTCCAACTGTGCTGATTTTCAGCATTACTTTCTAAAATGTTTTATGAGCCCAGAACATGTGTCCTACTTTCTACTGCTTACATAGGGTAATAGTATTTCCAGAAAAAAACAGGACAGTGCATATTCACAGGACCAATTCTATTCTGACATAACTTGGACCGAATCCATCAGCATTTAATATTTGTGATTCCCATCTCACCGTAGTCAAGTGCTGTCAAATAGCAGATGGGGGAAATTAATTATTAAACTGAGCAATAAATAAAACAGTAATTCTTTATTAGTAATCAAATTAACAGGAAAGATTAACCCTGCCATATGACCATTTGGATACCTGAAGGCAAAGAAGAATTTTCAATTAATATCACATTCCCTTGACATAGCAATTTGGGAGAAGAAAAAGAGGAGGGTTCTTCCAATTAATATGATTTAGCAAAACAGAATTATAAAGAAACAAATTACTTTTCTGTTAATTTCTGCGTTGCTCTCCGCAACAGAGAGTCTCTTTTCACATGCACTTCTCATGTTCCATTCTGAAGAGTTCTAGTCAATAAAAAACTTTTGTTTCTCTCAAGTGGCAAAAAGTCTGCTATAAAGTATGACTGAGCTGCTTAATATTCTTCTAAAGCAGAAAACATTTGTTTGTTTTCGGTCACAGAATTCACCTTTGACTTTCTTCAACACATATCTTTGTCTCTGATGTAGAAGAAACTCAACTGTAGAGGAAAGTCAAAGGTGTAAAAAGAAAACAAGACACTTGAACCTAGACATGTACTTTGAACCTAGACATATACTTCAGTCCCAGCTGTGAACACTGTATCTATAGTGTTAAGAATGCTGTCCTGCAACATTTATTGGTTTTGATCTGTCTGCAACTACATTCAATTTCATCACTTAAATACTAGCATACATGACAATATTGGATAACTAATACACAAGGGTATATACATTTTGCTTTCAGATTGTGAGTCACAATGCAGAAGCATAAAGGTAATAGCACCATATAAACCATCTGTTTTTTCCAGCCAAGTGAAACACAGTTTTGGAAAGAAAACACTATTTCTGTAAGTCATGATATTATCACTAGAGCAGAACCGCCTCCTCCCCTGTTAGATTGCCACTGGATGAAATGGAAGGATGAACTAATTTCTCGAAAAAGCAAAACAGAACACCTTTTTTTAATGTTCGATAGGAAGAATATAAAGCAATTAAAAATACAAAAATAGTGAAAGTTATAAAGATATTAACCAAAGATCTTTCACCCTTATTTAGATATATACATATATATCCTAAGCATATATGTGTATGCACACAAAGTTTTCAAAATATGAATTGGAAAGTGAAAAAGTGAGGTATCCCTAAAGATATATCAAGGACCTTCTATCCATTTGTGTACACTGCTATGAAATTATTATTCATTTAGTGAAAATAATCTTATAAAAATGGGCGAAAGGGTCATTAAAAACAGAAAGTAAATCCTTTCTTTTTCCTGGCCAAATATCAAAGTTGTTTAGGTTTTGGTTTGTTTTGTTTGGTGTTTTGCTTTGTTATTTCTCTGAGATCAAATACAGATTTTCACCATTTAAATACCTTCTTGCTTTGTAAAATGAAACACTTCCCTCACAGCATGGAAGAGAGGAAAAGATCAAATGTAAATTCTTCCTGCTGTGAGACATTTTTGAAGGCTGAACTGCAACCTTCTGATAGCTTCATGCAGGCATGAGAGAAGGATTGAAAAGAGAGGTGTTTGAGGGGCAGTCTCTGAAACAAACACTTGAAAAAATATCGTCTGGAGAAGTTAATTATTTTCATTTTTGTGCTCTAAGTATGCTTGCGCTTTATTGACTTTTGGTGTACACAGAAACAATAACCATCTTACAAGGTCTCTAGAAGCTTGGCTAGCCACAGGTAAGGTTTAATTTTGACGCACTCGAGGAGCAGAAGGAGTCAAATGATTTTCAAAGCAAGGCCTCTAAGGAAAATAACTTTTTATTAAAGCAGTTGACAGTGGAAGCAGAATTTAGCAAGAAGCATTATCTAAATTACTTTCAGCAGTCATTTGTACTGCAGTGTTTACTACAGTGTTTAGAGACTGCAATTGATTGAGACTTAATTATGTTGATAAAATAATTACAGCGATGACCCCAATCACTAGTATCTTGTGCATAGTATTCACTCTCCTTTTCAGCGTAGGCTGAAAATCAACTCCGTCACAGCTGAGCACTTCTTTATGAAGGCCTGAAAGAAAGATGAAGAAGATCAAGCTGATAAGATTTTAAGGTAATATTTTTAATAATGAATAATTGATCTCAAATTCTTCCTTTAAATGTATGTGAAATAAATGATGCACAGAAAGCCTTTGCAAGTATAAAAATGGTAAACAGACACAAATTTAAAAACATGATTAGACATGTTCAAAGGCACTTCTCTTCCATTTTCTGTTTTAATTCGCATTTCCTATCTATAAGCTTAAAAAGGAATCAGAAGAGCAGTAACTTAATTTTACCCGCAGAAATTTGACAAGAAACATGAATTGAGTGCTTTAGGTTTTTTTTATTTTCTGTGTTTTTTTGGCCTTCCTCAGTTTGAATAAGATCTAAAAAATAGACTTTGAAACACATTTCATTCCTGGGGAGAAGTAAATAGAGCCTTTTATCATAATGGTAACTTTTAGCCTTATTTAATGAAACCAACGACAAAAGAGGAAGATGCTGGAAATTTTTTATGTCTTTCTAACAGCCTTGCTTTTTATTGCTGGATATAGAAAATGCCATGGTCTATCTGAAATGATCAGCAGCTGAATACCACAGGCTGACTCTCTGAATTACTGATAGATCTGTTTTTTAATGGGGATATAACAAATAAAAACATACAGTATGTCTGCATATAACTGGAAGTCATGCAGACCACTATAAAGAAGAGGCCATCTGATTTCTTATCTCTTTAGAGAAATAGCACTACTGCAATGTGTTTTTAATGGATCTCAGATACTGGCATCAGTGTTACGCAGTCTCTTTAAAACTGCATTGCCGTAGAGTAGTCAATAATTGACTGCCATTGAAGACAGTAGGAGCTGTAGGGCTCACGAGAGGACAGAGGAAGAACAGATGGACCAAGACTGGAGGCAGCCAACAGCAAGTCACATAATGAACAGCTCTCTTGCCAGGCCACGTCCCAGATTTTCAGACATTGGGCTGTAACACTCATTTCTTCTATCCTCCTAAGCTACACAACTATTTGGGCCGGTATTTACTTTACGCCTCCTGGCCAAACTGCCTCACTACCTGCAGAAATAAAGCATCAATGAGGAAAAGCTTCTGATAATACTGCATTCCCAGCCTGAAGCTGGACTCATGACGCTAACTCTTAAGTAACCCTTTTCTTACAATTACGTTCATTCCTTCTACACCAGAGAATATGGGACATGGACAGTGGTGACTGATTCAGTGTCCTCAGTCCCTGACAATTTGTTACACTGATTGCAGCTGACACTAGAAATCACGTTGTTCAAGCATCGGTGAGCCACTGGCAATGGCGATGTTTGGTACTTAGATGGGCAGAGTTTTCCACAAGGTCCGATGTCTTGGAAAATCAAGGTGGTGACTTACACAAATTACATCAGGGCAACTGCTACCCCAAAGAGAGTCAGAGCAAGAGCTACACACTGAGCTGACAAGAGAATCCAAGAAAAACAGCCACGGGGGCAACACTTTCTTCTGCCATATCAAAGTAAATGTTATTTGATCCTGGTGGCACATAATGGTCCCAGCCAGTTGGTTAATCAACCACCTTAGTGCACTGGATCACAACCTCTAATATGAAATGTCAGTCTGTGCATTTCAAAGACATCATCACTGACCTACTATAGATTATTTCCTTTGATACTAGAACTCTTAACCTGGTTAATAGCCAAAAAACCCTACTTGCCAGGGTGGCTTAGTGTATTGAACCAGTTCTTCCTGAAGAAATGCTCTCTGTCACTTTTTCTATTTATATTTGTAATTGTTTCACTGAATTTGGGAAAATAAAAGGTACAGGGAAGGGAAGGAGAAAGATAGTGTGGAAGGAGAGGGTGAACAGAAATCTTAAAAGCAAGTAAAAATCAAAGACAAAGCTTCATGACAGGCAATGGCATGTCAGAATATGCCCTCACTTAAAATATAGTAAATTGCTGCTGACATAGTTACCTCTTCATAGCATTATACTCAGGTTAGTACCTGAACAGCAATTTTTCTGTACGTGGAAAAGAAAATATTATTCAAAGTGGCAATGTTTCCTGCATAAAATGATAATATTTACCAAAAAAACCCACAAAAGTTTTCTAATCTTTTGCAAATTGTTTGTATATGTTCAAAGGTAAAAATATTTAAGTCTTTAAAAACAACATGGAAATTAAGTTGTTTTGCACGCTGTTGGAGGTGTATTATTTCAGTAGTTATCGATTTACTTTATTGACAATCATTTTGCAGCCAGTCAACTGGAACTGCAATTTGTACGGACTGCCATTCTGTGTCAACATGAAATACACTAGAAATACATAGGAGGTTGGTTCTAATGAAACGAAAGATGCATAGTAGTCAAAACAGTATAACAAGGTAAAATGAAAGCCTTGTGCATTAATGTGCCTCAGCTTCACACAGAAAATTCTCTTCTGCTTTATTTACTGAGTGAATACTGTTGGTAGATAGATGCATGCTGATGTTCACAGCTTTCTAAGAAAATTAAAAAGAAGTTGTGAAGTAATGCCTTTTAAAATCTCAGATTTGAACAACATATGGCAATTACAGGCTACCTTGTTAAATTTCACTTTCATAAAGGATGCACCGGTAGTTATAGGCTGTTTCAGTTTAGGATGAAACTACCCTGACAAACTTCAAGAGTGTTGTTTCTCAACTATTCCAGCAAAATGAGCGATTGGTATTGATTTCATAGTAACATTCAAAGTATTAGAACTTTGTCTTGTGTGAGCAAACTGCTTTGCCAATGGGCACTTGTATAATGTGATTGCAAAATTAATCTTCACCTGTTTGCAAAGAAGTTTCACATTGAACCAGTAGCTCCTTTTGCACTTTTGCCTGTTCAGGATAAATCAGGTATAGCCTGATTTATAGGATGTTATTTTTCTCCAACAGTTTGTAGCAGATTAATTCTATTCAGACTTAAATCAAATCTTGTATAGGTGTCTATCAGAATACTGAGAAGAAGTCTTATGAAAATCAGACTAACAGAACATAAAAACTGTTGATTTTCTATTTCAATTGCAATGACAGAGCTAAATATTTTTAATCCACACATTTTTTACTTACTGAAACTGTTCAGATACTTTTGTAAGAATATCACTGGAATAACAAATATGTACAATCTGAGTGAAAGATTCCTTTTTTTTTTTTTTTTTTTTTTCCCTAGTCATACTGGTTATGTTCAGTTGCCCATGGGCTGCATACTAGTTGCAAAAGCCATTTTTCAGAAGCCTAACTGCAGACCAGGTTGATATATCCCCACAATATAAACTGTACTGTACTCTGTGACCTTACAGACTTAGGCTGTACTTGACTACAGTAGAGCATTGGTGTCTTTCTGTAGTTTGTGCCCTTATTCTAGTTTTACATTTTAATAGGTTAATTTATATACTGTTTTATCCACAATTTGCTTAATCCTTTTTGTCTTCATTTTCCTCATTCCTCTGGGTAACTGAGAATCAATTAGTAGAGTAGTGTTACTAACATAGTTATCTCAATAAAGTATTAAATTTCTTCAGCATTTTCCATTAGTCTTTGCTTTCAATTACACCTCCATAAAATTTGAGAACTATCACAGCATGCCCTCTATATAGATGTCAAAATGAACCGTCAAGAAATCAGTCAACTGTTACTTGCAAAAGCATCCGTTCGTTAGCAACTAATGCTTGAATTCCTCACTCGAATCGGTGCCCAATGAGGGGTACCCACTTTTCAATAAAAGCCACTCTAAGAAAATGAAGTTTCAGGTAAGGCAGTTGCATTAAATAGGAACCACCAGATGGCAGCAGGACTGGTACTGATTCCTTTTGAAAGAAGGGGACTTAATGCAGGGAGAAGTACCTGGTTATTTTCTTCTTCATCTTTATGTAACAGTAAAACGTATTAGTTACTTGTAGCTCTTTGCCTGTGATTGTTGCTGCATGACAGAGCACCCGCTCACAGCAGAAGAAAGTCCTAGTGCTCTTGCTTTTTATTCCAAAGCATGCAAAGTAAGCTTGCTCTTTCCAAAAGCACCAGTCCCTTGGGATTTTGCTTTACTGTATTTCTCCTTCTGTGAGGAAGAAGGATCAGGTGAGGAAGAAGGATCAGAATCCTCTCCACAATCTTTGTCTGAATTTGGGGGCAGTTTTTTCATCATTCACAAATCATAGCAAAAAGATCCAGAATCAATCCCTTATCAGTATTCACACCTTTCCCCAGAATTTAATCTCATAAGAAAAGAGCCCACAGAGCATCCTCTTTTTTTTTTTTTTAAAAAAAAAAAAAAAAAAAGGGGGGGGAATTTTTGTACTAAAAAAGGGGGGGGTTTTTTTTTTTTTTTTGGAGGGGGGGTTGTTTCTTTGGGTTTTTTTTTTTTGTTTGTTTTTTGGGGTTTTTTTGTTTTTTGGGTTTTTTTTGTTTTTGTTTTTTTTTTGTTTGTCTGAGCTCACAGAACCATCAGAACCTCGACCTGGTTGTCAGCAGTTAAAAAGACCTAAGGAATTATGAAGTGCTAGAGGAAGTCCTTCACACCTGTTACCAGCACTAGTTGTGTGTGTGTCTCTGTGTGTTTCCCCAGTGCTCACCAGCACTTCTAATAAACTTGCCATCCTGGTCTTGCCAAATTTCTCTATAGAAATTAAGGATCCTTGTCCATCTGCTTGGCTCTATACAAACAGCCTTCAGATATTATCTAGATTCTGTTTCTTCACAGGCTGTGGACAGATTATTGACTAATCCTGCTTCAACGATTTACTGCTCGTAACTGTCGCCATGTGCAGTGGCTGCATGGCTTTCACTAACCTGTTGCCTTTGCAAAATGCAAATGTTAGCTCGAACTACAACATGTCCTTGCTATGGTCCAGAGAAGTAAGCTTACTTCTCTAGATGTAAAGGTAATCTTGAGAGCTATTCTTATGTTTTAGTATGCTCATTTCAATTATTTGATTTGCACTGATGAAAAACACTCTTTTTTCCCCCCTGTTACCCTTATATTTAAATACCTTAATTTTCTCATTTGTTTACTGAGGCTTTGGTAGAAGTCTTACCTGGTGTTTAAAAGGAGAATCATTGCCACTGAACAGAAGATGGAAAGCTAGATTTTTTTTTTCTTCTTTTCTCTTTGACAATGTGATCCTTTGGTATTTTAATTTCTTGTGACAGCTTCTCTTCCTCCACAAAAAAATATATATCCTAAATACTGTAACTCTGTTTGTAATGGTCTCCAGTGAAATCTTAAGCTAAACTGCTCAAATAATTCATACACTGGACAAACTGTGAAAAGCGCCCATATCTCCAAAGAGCCTGTGTGCCATGTCAGCAGTGACACGCTCAGGGATTTGCATTGCAGTTCTTAGCACTTAGCTCCCTTCGACTCTTTAATTATTTATTTTTATTTACATGACACAGCCTGTGGTGGCTGATTTGAGCACAGCCAATTTTGTCAAGACCCAGTGAATGATATAAGCCTCTCTCAGATGAGAGACATCCACCAAAACGCTCTCTCTCACACAGAAGGGGACAATACCTGGTCAATGGCACATTCTCACTCAATTCAGCTGGAACTATATAAAACGCTACAACAGCAAAAGCTTACTACCTCCACAGTCTAACACTATTAACTATGTAAAAGACCTTATCTTTTTTCCCCTGGCATCTACAGTGACCTTTTGGCCCCATGCAGAAAAATTTCTGTTGTACCACTTGCCCTGGCATTTCAAAAATCTTGAGTATCGAAAAGTCATACTTGGGCTAATATTTGGAAAAAGTGCTGAGCTTGGTCTGTTGGAAGCAAGGGTAGAGATTTTGGACAGAAAAAAATAAAAAGAAGGGGAAAGGTCTGAAACTACATGTTTTCTCTCAGCTCAGGACAGGGAAGTCTAAGTGCTGAGCAAAGGTAATTGTGACCCCAAGGCAACACAGCACCGGGGCAGATGAGGGCAGATCTCTTTGTCCATTAACTAAAATAATCCAGCTGAACTTTAGGACACCTGTGTCAGTCACCTTGTGCGAGAAGTTGGTGGAATACTGTCTCCTAAGTGAGAGCATTTAATTTGCGACTCAAATGGCCTCCCTCTGCAAAATATGAGATGTTCTTTTTTATATATGTGAAAAGACATTTACTGACAGCTATTTTTTTTTTTTTCTGCTCATTCAGTAGTGCTACTCACTTGATTAAATCCTGCAGTGGAGAACCTGTCCACTTATTTTTGATGTCTTTTTTTTTTTTTTTTTTTCTGCATTTAATGAGGATGGCTGCTAGATGTCATGCTTTCTTATTTGATGTGATGACACTTACTGACAGGTTTCAACTGAAGTGTATATCCTACTGAGTAGAAGGACGCAGTTACAACACACTATTTGCCTGTCATGGTTCAATGTTGCCATTTAAATAAAACTGACCTATGTGTTAATGGAGCTATAACCTCTGCTTTAGAGTAAACTGTGGCTCAATCAAAACTAGAGATGGAAAAAGCACTATGCAGCACAGAAGGTGAAATATTACTGTGGAAGGTAGTACTTTAGCAAAATGTTTAGAGTTTGGCAGCACATCAAAGTACTTGCTGGAATCCTGGTTTCAAATTGAGCCGGAGTTTTTCAGGACAGTGTAAGTATGTACGTATAGGTGCCTCAGGTCAGAATAAAGATCCATCTTTCCCAGAATCCGTCTCTGAATTGGGTCAGCGTTGCTTAGGGAAAACCTCCTTTCAACAGTAAAGCAATGAAAAATTCTGGCAATTTGCAGCTTCAGGACTGCCTCAGCCAGAGGATCTGTGTTTAATAGCACTTTCTAGGGGTATTTTTCCCATGTATTTATCTAATATTTTATTAACTTACTTATTCTTTTGAACTGTAAACGTCTTGGCAAGGACTTGACTGGTTGCTACTTGAAAAACTGTCTTATATGTGTTCCCAACATGCTGTCTGATAATTTTATTTGGTATGATCTTGTATGGTTAGAAAAAAAGTGATCATTCTCTATTTGTTTTCATCCCATCACTTAAAACCTTCGTAAAGCCATCTCCGGGTCATTTCTCTTCTGAGATGAAGTGTCATAGTCTATTCAATGTCTCCTAGCACAGGTGCCATCTTACTCCCCCAATCAGCCTTTATAGCCCTCTATATACCTTTTCACCTTTTGAGGAAGAAGGACAGCACATGAATATTCAAGACTGGATATAAACTAAGTGCATGCAGCAGTGAAATGGCTTTTTCCTTTTTATTTGCATATGGAGGAATTCCTACCATTCACGTTCTTTCCACTGAAGCTGATTACTGAGCCATGTTTTTTCATCCAGCTAGTTACAAGACTTTCAAGATGTTTTCAGAATAACATGAGTTTATTTATAGCTCACAATTTTTAGTATATGTATCTAATATATATAAGGGTTTTTTTTCTAATCTATGTAGATTCCTTTAAAAATTTGTCTTTTACTGCTCTGTCACTCAGGCAGTCTGGTGCAAATTCCAGAAATATTTAGAAATGTCTCTGTCCTCCAGATTTTCCAAACGTTTCTTAAAATTAATGCATGGTGCAACTTTTTTAGGAAATGTGGGAACCCTCAGTGGAGCAGGAATACAGCATTCCCCTTAAAAGGGTTTTTTAGACACAAAGGGGAATTAGTCCCATTTCATTTTAGCTCTCATTTTATATTGTTATGATTGCATTCAGATCTAGATCAAAATTTGTCCTTCACAGGCAAAATTGTTGCTAGCTTTTGAGTACAAAGTTACAAACATCATAAATAACAAATTGCAAACATTAAAATTCTAAGAAAATGTCAGTTGACTTATCAGAAACCCTCATCCCACAGTGTTACAAATTTTCTGCCTTTTTCATTTTAATGTAGACTCCATTTTTGCACCTTTCTTTGTATGTCTCTCACAGGAAACAGAAGCTAAAATTTTGGTCTCTTGGAAAGTTTTGCTTCATGATGAAGATAAAAAATCTGAAAATTTCCTCTTTCTGTGTTTCCAAATGTTAACTAGATGATTAATTTTATAAGAGGGTATTTTGGACTGCAGGACCACACTAACTGTTGCAAATGTTTGAGTAAATTGAGCGTGAGCTTGGATATATCTAAGAATATGGCCAAGGTAAGGTTTGTTTTAAGAAATAGCTTATTTAGTTGAGCAAGTGATATGATTGCAAAAATGGAAAAATTCTCATAATAAGCTATACACTGGTTCTGACAGGAAGAGAATTAATCAAGCCAGTCCAAGACCAGGTTGAAAACAACAACTTGTGAATTATGTCAATCCATTATACACTTTGAGGCAGAAAATTAGTTAGTGATAGCGCAGTATAATGGGATACAAACGAACAAAAAGATGACTGGTTCA
>NW_010135866.1:26899-32404 GCF_000699245.1 Pterocles gutturalis
ACGAGCACTTTGCATTTGTGAGAGAATTAACTTTTAGCAGCAGGTGAGAAATGGGAAAACTGTTGTGGTCCTTTCATATCTCCAGTCTCAGCATCATCTACATTTTGTCCACAGTTTTTAACATTTAATAGAATTTTACTCTCCATCTCATCTACTGAAGCTGCTCTGCAGATCTCCCTTAGAGATTCAGATTTTGAAGGCTGAGAAACAACAGGCGTTAGTTGAAAAAACATTCTTCAATTGTTCCTTGTATGCTTCTGTCCTTTTTAAGTTGATTGCATTAATTCATCTATGGCAGTGGCTGGGGGGGTTAGTGTATCTCAGGATGCCCCCACTAATTGTCATGAAACCTACATAAGCATATTATTTTCTTTCAGAGAGGTGAATTAACACATGCAGACTATACTAGTGACTATCACAGGAAATTCTTACAATCTGTAGAAGTTAGATCACACAGTTAATAGTGAAAGAGATTTTTCACAAAAATACCTTCCTACCTCTGACATCTCACTCCTGGTTGTCAAGGAGATGTTAGCCCCTGCCTCTGTCTTTGTTGTGCAGAGGCTGAATACTTTCCCAAAATTATGATTATTGTCCTCAACATATACATAGCTGCTTATTTGATCTGTATGTGACAGACCTGTTGAAAGTTAGTGCGTCTGAAAGATGTCCACAAAACTGTATCAGCTTGCTTGTTAAAAAACAAAAAAACCAAAAAAAACCAAAAAAAAAAACTTCTTACCTTTCTAACTGCAATAATACTGTTAAATGCTTGATTTGCCATTTGTTTGTTTTTTGGTTTTTTTTTTAAACCAGAGCATAAAAAGCAAAAAACCTAGCAATTTAAAATGAAATCCTTAAAAAAAAAGTTCAAACAGGTAGTCCTGATGGCAAAAACTTGTGTCTTAAGGATGGTCTATGTTTAAATGGAATCGAAATACCCAGAAAAAGTTAATTGTATATTCCTTGCTGGGGACGGAAAAGAAAAACAAAAACCAAACACCAGGAGAGAAAAGCAAAAAGGCCCAATTTGCTGTTCACAAAATGATATTTATTAATGAAAAAAAAAAAAAAAAAAAACAAAAAAAAAAAACCCGCCACCATGAAATATTGCATAATATTGCTCACCTGGTGAAATAAAAAGGCAAGGTCAGTAACACAGAACATAGCATAGTGTCCAACTAATTTCTGTTTAGGACAGCAAATGATGAAGCATGCATTGTTGTGAGAATGTAGAAACTGACTTTCAGGTGAATCTGGTCTAAATCCTTCAGCTCACCCTGTAATTTTCAAGATTTCCAAACAATTAAAGACTTTGTCATATTGATTCTCTCATCATAAACTCAGTCAAAACAACTCAACTTCACAATTACATGAGAATAACCATTTAACTTGCTAATAGTGAAATTATGCCAACTCAAAAGATAGAATTAAGGCAAAGCTATAGAAATATTACAGACTCAATCTTGGAAGGTGTGGAATGTTTTTACTTCTCAGCAACACAGTTTCTAAAGCTCAGCACTGCACAGGATCAAATCTTGTGTGTCTTTAAAAGTTGGGTGATTGCAGGGGATTTGAAATGAGGAATTAATATAAAATACATTACAAGGAATGTAATAAAAATAAATTTACACTAAGGCATTAAATTAAATTAAAACTACAATATTTGAAAGTAATACGGTCTTTTACAGATGAACATATAGTTTTTTTCTCATTAGTTCTTACATACACTGAATCTTTGCTTTTTTCTTCTGGATTAGAAACAGCCCTAAAATAGGGATAATTTGCAAAGATGTGGAAGTTTAAAATACAGGTAAACAGATGACGTTGCTCTAAATTGTTCCATCAAAGCATTGTTCCTGCTCTCCCATAAAGGTCCAGATTTTTAAAAATAAGTTCTCAAGAAGCTGCTCTCCTGGAGTGAGAGTTGGGTTATTCACCAGGATGAGGACAGATGGAAAGCCCCTGAGACCTCTGCACTGGCTGACCAGAGCATAGTATCAGGCAGATAAGAATAAACAATCATTCACTGATAGTTTGCTTCCACTTGTCCACTGCATTGCTTATATTTGGATAAGTGGTGTGATGTTACAGATCCCCAAGAGTTCCCTCTCTTGGCAAGAAGAAAGATGCGAGGAAGGGACAATGATTCAAAGATGTACCTACCAGTCGTAGCCTCCTGGAGCTGCGCTTTGGATGAAGTACGTCATACATCCCTTCATGTTCAAGATTGTGCTTTGGGACTAGATTTTCCCTTTAAAATTAAGATGCACAGCAGGACATTTTGTCGTGCAAGTCAGAGAAAGTTTGGTAAAAATACGGCCTTCCTGAAAATAAAATATTCTTCAAAGTGTTTCACTTTATTTTATATTACTTTCACACACAATACTGCAAATTCTTAGTGTTAAGTTTGAGCTAAACTACATCGGAAAGAAGGAACTTGAACATATGATTCTTTTTGTCTCTTTCCCCTAAAGATTATTGCAACTATTGAAGGATGGGTGTGAAAATAAAGAGAAAATGCTAATGCAGTGAAATAAATTTAAGATGTGTGGTTTGGGGTTTTTTTTTTATAGCTACTGGGAAACTCCAGTGATCTCCTGCCCCTGCCTCCCACCTGTGCTCTCATCCATAGTGCAAATATCTATTAAAAATAGCTTTAAATTTATAAAGACCTAGGCACAATTTAAATTGGCAATGGGACCACTCAAATAGATTAAAAGTTCATCTGTCTATAACTCTTGCAGAAACGGGGGTAATAGCTGCATTGTTTTCTATTTGACCTACAATTTACATCTCTTGTTTCTATTAATCAGTTGTAAACCAGAAATTATTAAAAATCAACAAAAAGATCAGATCAAAATGGTGCAAACAATTACTCTGTTAAAAAATATGTTCCTCTAGTTCTTGCTCATTCTTAATTTAATTCCTTTTATATCGTCTTCACCTTTCAAAAGACCTTTTGAGTTTCTTAACAGTCTATTACTACATAAGAGACTACATAATTATCCTAGAAAATAATGGCTAAAGAGAGGTCCAAAAAGTTTTGAATAACTTCCATAGTTTGCTGCTATCACCTAGAAAAAGATATCATTGTCTTGGGATGGCAAAACTCAGTACATCAACATATTCTCTAAATATTAGGGGTAAAAATGAAATCGACAAATAGGATTTTAGATACCACAGTAAAAGTAAGTCAAATGTGGTGTGGAGTGGTTTTGTTTTTCTTTTTACAGTTGTTTTGATAAAACAAGCAGGAAAAAAAAACGTCAACTGATACAGCATGTTTTTCTTTCCATACCATTTTTGCCAGATCTGTCACTTGTCTATACAGAAAAGTCATAGTTACCACCCAGAAACAACAGTCTTTGGATTATCTTTCCAGCATTGGGAAAGGCTAAACAATCCAAGCCAACAAAATGCAGCTTGTCTGCAGGGAAAGCAGAACATCTTTATTCCAAATAATAGACAATTAAATTTTATGAGAAAAATTGGTAAAAAAAAAAAAGTCACCTGAAGAGCTAGCTTCAGCTTGCAGCTGTTGCTGACAAAAAAGCTTGAAACTTGTTTCTGATTGATTGAAAGCTGTATATGGTCTGTAGTCAGAAAACTAAATTCCTGCAACCACATCAACAAGTGGTTTCTATTAACTGTCGCACAAGGATTCTGGAAAAATGGGTCAGTCATTAATACAATAAACATGATGGTCATTTGGTATACAGTGAGTGTAAGATAGTTACAAGCTGTTTCCAATAATTGATCAGTTTTCAAGGTCACTGAGTATCTCTGCAGTTGTGAAAACTAACAAATAAATAGCAAATGTCCAAGCATATGATTTGCACAAGCTGGTAAGAAAACTTGGTATTCTCTACTTGAAGGGCCCAGGAAAAAGATTTCAAAGGTGTTATCAGTTTCCATCTGCAAGCAAGGAAATTGAACCAGTCATCACAAGACAATCGTCAGGGCATTCCTTTACTGGCAACTGCTTGGAAAGGTACAAGCCAAAGTTATTCTGATCTGTTTGACTGATGAAGGTGCAGAGACCTGAACAGAAAATCAATCAGCCTTCTCTTTTGGGTACAGTACAACTGATGCAAATTTTTTTTGAATAGCAAATCTAGGAAAAATACCATGGGCAGAATCAAAGCTTGCATGCAGACTTTGGGGCTCATAGGAACTTTGACTCCACGGATGGAGATGGTCTGAGTATCACAAACATCTTATGTAAATTTGATGATCTGATGTAAATTTTTATGATCTTATGCAAATTAAAAAAAAATCATTACCATCTTCAAATTCAAAACATGTATGTCCTCAGTCAAGGTTGCCTATGAAATAAGCTTGCTGTTGCAAACACACTTGAAAAGGACAACCTATTAGCTGGCCACTCTTTAACATCCTGTTTGCTGTACTGCTGACCTATGCCTTCAAGAACATGAGTTATGACATCTACTTGCAACATGATTTGGTGAATCTGCATTAACCACATTAAAAGAAAAATATCATTAGAACAACAGTGATCACTAAAACTGTGCAGAGATGATGCAGCAGTGTAATTCAGATGATGAAAGAATCCCTTTGGATCCCTGTATGGAGGAGTCTCTTACTACAGTCAGATAAAGTATCATAAAAACGATCACAGTGCTGATCTTGACTCGTATAAGGTAGTGCAGCTCTACACTGAGGATCCAAGACCCATTCCAAAGGCCACCGTTTGCTTCTTCAATGTTGATAAATTCCGAGGGTGCGCTCGAGGTCAGAAGTAATTTGAATTCTGCACAGTGCAGAGCAAAATAGGAAATCAGAACATTAAAAAGCAAGTGTCCAGTAACGTGTAGTTTTACTCATGGGTTGCTCTGCATATTTTGAAATAGATGAGCCTCTAAGTAAAATAGACAAGGCAAACAGGCAAGAGTTCGCTCATTAATTCTGATCGACTATTCTTCTACAGGGGGAACCAGCACATACATTACACAGAGTTGCTTCTAACAAACCTCAGCTGAATGCAATTTAAGGATTAAATCTGCATGTGATCTGTAGAATGAATTAAAATCTGTGTTAGAACTCGTCTCCTCGAGGTGATTGTATGGAATGACTTACAGGAAAGACATTTCTAGGAAGTCTTCCATATTTTGATCTAAGACTGGAATCAAAGAATGAACTATGAAAGCAAGCCCTGGGGTTTACCCTGCTCCCACATTTGATCAGCCTCTGTCCTGTCTCCTCCTTCCACACAGACTCCTAGGTCGTTGGGCAGTCCTTAGTGGTGTCCTGGAAACAGATCCCGGAGGGTGCTGCCCTGAGACAGTCTTTCTCATGGACAAAAATTCTGTCTGTGGGTGTATGGTTATGCATATGCGCTCTTTGTAATTATGCATCCAAGTTCCTTGAGAAACATTTAGGATTTTAAAAGTAGCATAAATATTACATCAGTGACAAAATTTATAAACTCTGATTCTTCTAGCTTATTCCCTCATTAAGTCCAACAAATTAATTAGCTTTTCC
>NW_010135867.1:0-57840 GCF_000699245.1 Pterocles gutturalis
CAACCTGGGCTAGGGGGAGGTGTCCCTGCAGACAGATTTTTGTCCGCAGCAGACCAGCAGTCTGAGCAGCCAAGTAACAAGGGCAACAAGACTGGGACATGGGATTAGAAACCGTCACTCAAACCGATGGAAAACTCAGATCAGCCCCAGACCAGTGCTCACAGCAGCTACTTGCAGCAGAGACAGTTTTTTGCTGCATGTCACCCACCCCACTACACACCAGTAAGAGAAAGTTACTGCAGCAAGAGACAAATTGCGATTTGCTTTAAAAAATAATAATAATTTCTACAGAACCACCTCTGTTTTGAGTTGATACATAATTTATACAGGGGAAGATATGCCACCCTTGAAATTACTCTGGCCCTGTAGTTTTTAACTGTCAGAGACAATTTCTTTGAAATCTAATTCATAATTTGCAGGCTTCATTAAGCTTTCGTAAGTAATTTTAAACTTAAATCACCATTAGCAGATCCATCATTTATTGATAGAAACATTAGGGCTCTAATGGAGCGTGACTTGTGATGGAACAAGATAGGAAGGGATGAAGGGGGGAAAAATGTGCTCCCTTCTGCCACAAAGGACCATTTTGCCAAGAAAAAATAATCAGGGAAAAAAATTAGTTTTTCTTTTCCCTTGCCACCTAACTGGCAATTTAAGAAGAGGTTTTGAAGTTGTTAAAATTATCTTCTAAAAGTTGGGTAAGAAGACAAAAGCTAAACTCAAGAACAAGCTTTCTGTTTTCTTCTTATTTACAGAGATCTCATAAGAATGGAGTCCAGCAAAACTCCCTCCTCTGAGCGAGGAGGGAATAAACAAAAAGCGTGCCAAAGCAAGGGAAATACAACAGAGAAGCCCACAAATCTGTTACCAGTTCAGCCCCTCACCATGCTGAATCCTGTGATTCTGGCCCAGGACATGCTGAAACCATAGAAAGATGATGATTATTTTTTGATTGCTATTGAAGGATTTAGCATATAGTTGTTCCAAATTTTACCAAGCAGATAGTTTTCCAACAAGTGGCATTCAAGTACACTTCTTAGAGTCCCCTGCAGATCTGATCCTACCACGAATAATCTTCTCTGTTCTTTGTCACCATCTCCCTTCAGTGCAACGTGCCAGACAGTAAGGAATGTATTTCTTTTTAATTTCAGATAGCAGTTTTATTTACTGCACTTTATTTCTCATACCATCATCGCAATTGTGATTTCTGCCCACCCATTCTGAACAGCTGGGATAAAAAATACATTTCACGTATTAAGTGGCTTCAACGCAAAGAAAACACAACTCCTAACGCAGTGCAAAGCACTGGTGACATGGAAAGGTGGGCAATGTACAAGGACAAGTCCCTGCACCTTCTTATCCATGGCAGAGCGAGGCTGTGCCACGGCACCAGTTAACCCTGGAAAGTCTGTAAGTGTCAAAGAAACCTCCACTGCAATCAGAGGCGAGTGTGCTGCAATTTGCAAGGTGACTGACGCTGCCCACAAGAATGGATGAGAAAAAGAAAGATGAAAAAGAATCACAACTCCCTGCAGTGCTGGCCCTATGCAGCAGCATAAAAAATTAGGAATATTTGGTGCATTTTAGAGGATAAAGGGGTTGCTCTGCCTGGGAGAAGCTCTCTGACTTCGGTGAGGTTATTTCTAAGTTGACTCAAACAAGATTTTACCTATTTTAGAAGCACCACCCTCATCACTTTGAACTGTGGGGGTATTTCTGTGACTTTCTCATTTATTTTTTATATATACATAATGAATAAAAATATATGAGAATATTCAATAAGCGGAATGTTATGCATTTTAAATAAACCTGCTACTTCTTTTTTTAGATCTAAATTAAATGCAAAGCAAGCACCTCTCAAATGCTTGTGGCTAAATTTACCACTGCAAACTTAATGGGTGTGCTGATGGAACATTTACATGCACCTGCTTTGGCTGTAAGAGAAAATTTGCACATCCAATACATCCAGCTTTACCTCCAACTTCTCCTCTGCAATATGATTGCCTGCTAAATATGTACCAATGAAAGATTAAATGGGAAAAATTGGCAAGGTTCAAAGCTTGGACTCTTTTTTTTAAAAAAAAAAAAATTTTTTCAGACAGTATTACAGCCACGACATGAGAGCGGAGATTTACAAAGTTTTGCCATTCGCAGTTCTGTTCCCATAAATGCCATTATAAAGTTTTCAGCCTAGTAATAAAAAAGCTGTTAATGTGAATTCTCCATGTTAATCAATTCAATATGGGGATTGTGATGTAAACACTACTTTACATTGCTGCCTTCGTAATTTCTCATTCTTCCAATATACAAAATAAAGGGGTTTTGGATTCTATATAGATTCATTTTTATCTCAAAGTGAAGGCTACGCAAGATTTGTGGCTTCAGAGTCATAGTTGGCGATAAGCTTCTCCTTCCTTCCTCCTCCCGAAGTATATAAAGAGACTTGAACAAAATTAATTGCAGTATTCAGCCTTCATGAATTTCTATGCTTGTGTAATTAATTTCCTTGCAGATAGCAAAGCAAAAGGAGGTTCTCTTGCTGCCAGGGTTACAGGATTCATGAGCAAGCCTGCTCAGGACCAGCTGGGAATAAGTAAAGAATCTCTCTCATCGCTCCTTTCACTGGGGCTAGCTTTTAATCGCATTAAATCACCCGTGCCTTCAGCCTGCATTCCTGAGGATGGAGGGACAGCTGGAAAACAAATGCTGCCAGGAGAATCCTGAACAGCCACCTCTGCCACAATTAGTGTAATGTTCAGTAATAAATGCTTAGTAATAAACATTACTGCCAGCTTTGGGACCAATCATATTCATATTCATCTCTGGCAGAGTACAGCCCCTCACTCCATCCCTTCAGCAGCAACTCCAGCCTTCGATCCAGGCATGACGTGGGAAGGGGAACCAGCCTGTGCGCCCTGAGAAAAAAGCAGCAGCATAAAACTTGCTGTTCCCCCCACCTAATCCTGCTGCAGAGGTCGGAAAAGGGAACCTGTCTCTGATAAGGACGATAACAGAGGATCCTGTGGGTGAGGTGAAGCCACAGATCACTGTGGGATCGGTCTAGGTGTTTCTTCTTTCAGGTGCCATTCCTACATCTTAAAGAAACAGTTTTACACACAGGAAAAGACCCACCCTGCTACCCTTCCCAAATCCTAAAGCCCTTCCTGTACATCCTGAGACAGCCCACACCTGGGGAGGGATACCGGTACATCCAGCAAGCAAGGAACATTCCTGACTTTTCCTGGATTTTTGAGCTAGAGGGTGGAAGGACAATTTAATTTCCTACTTTATAAAGTGCAATTCACCTTTCATTCCCCACTCACTTTTATTAAAAACTCCTGAGATAAAAGACTTGTTTAACTTATTCTTCCATTCCAGCTGGAAATGGAGCACCAGGTGAGCAGCTGGTTCCTGATAAACCAAAGGAGGAGATCCAAACCTATATGCTTATCAATGTGAATGCATCTTTACCCTCCACACAAACCATATTCCAAAGGGAATACGAGAGGCTCAGCACTGTGGTCACAGGAGACAAAAAAAGGAATGTTAAGATTCATTTTTACCCAAGGAATTCTTCAGTTGCAAAGTGTTGTAGGCAGTGCGCTGACCCAGGTCCCGCCACTGCATCGCTGCTCAGGGTCACCCTGCCTCGGAGATGACTTGCAGACATGAGAGACACCCAAATCATTCTTGGCTTAAACCACATTTTTATTACACAGGATGTAGTCAGCTCTGTTAAATCTCCTTTTCCTTTAGCATTAATCTCTTTGTCAGATTTCCCCACCACCACCTAAAAGAGCACCCAGAAGTTGCGCAAGAACAACTTTTATAATAAGTGTCCAATTCTTGCCTACTTAACTCCACTTACCTCTCTTCAATCAGAGTACAAGTTGTCTGCGGGGAACCTAGAATTCCCACTGGCTAATTGTTTCAAGGACAGAAGGTGAAGTGATCTGCAGGTCAGAGCTGACACGGGGACATCTCCACGTCCTCTTCTCTTGGAAGGTTGTAGTGCCCAGGGTATTGCAAGCTTTCAGAGATCAGAAACTTAATCTTCTGAATTCAAACTATTTAAATTGTGGATTCATGATGTTAAGCTGAACAAAGCAAACTGTCTTTGAGGAGAAAGGGAATAATTGTGTGACTGAGGAAATGCCCTCATCAGCTTTGTTTCTCAGTCCCCAAACCTGCCACCTTCCACAAAAATCTACATCGAACAGGACTCAACCCTTTTCTGACAAATTAATATCCTCTAGAAAGGTTCAGATGGAAAAAATCTTGAGGAGGAGTTATTTTGGAATCCTTGAATTTAATATGCATTAAAAAAGAGGAGATTAATGAGATGTATCAACTTTAAACATAACAGCTGTGGAACAGATCAGGACTTACTGAGTGACCCTTACAGGCTGTAACTCTGCATGGCATCCTACTGAGACCAGAAATAAACACACACAGTCTGCGACACAGCGATTTAAAATATCATGTTGCTCATTTACATTGAAATTGTTTCATAAGGGCGCATGGAAGGGGTTCATTTGTCCATCTCTGAAGCCAGCTGTTAGCACCTGTCTGCCAACCAGGACACAGCAGGGACCACATACAGGCAAACTCACACCAGGACATGCCACCAGCCTCTCTGCAGTGTCACCCCAGCCTCACGGGAAGACTAGAGCTCTTCCAGGCACACAGCAAGCAGGTCTGTTCCAAAGGGGCGGCCACCCCAGCAGAACATCACTCCAAACGTGCCTGGAAGGGTGGGAGGAAGGCCTTCAGATGATAAAAGTGTCTCTGCGTTTCCTAGACCAAGCAGGAAAGCAGCTTTGCATCCCAGAGCCTGACCTGATCTCCTCCAAGAGCTACACAGGAACGGTGACAGTTCCACGGTGTCTGAGGAGTGTGCCAGGAACTGCCCCTGGATCAGGAGCGATGAGCCCAAGGAATCCAGAACCCGACCCCTACGCAATCTGCGTGGCCCCACCAAAGACGGGGAAACAAAAAGCCACATTCTCCATTTTACCACACATAGCACTAGCTGATCCTTACGGGATGAGTACAGAAATATAACCATACCCAACCACAAAATCTAACAAACGAGCGTGTGGAGAAGGGACATATGAAATCCTCAAAAAGTCATCTCATTGTGGAATGAGGTCTCTCCTGCTGGCCCCCTAGCAGTTTGATATCAAGTACATTCCAGGAATTCAAAGTAAGTATTCAAAAAAAGTAATTTCAAGTAAATGACAGTGAAAGGTTAATTGGAAAAGCTCTCATTCCAATAAGTATCACTGAGAAAAAGCTTTAACTTGCATATTTGATTTAACTCAAATACTCTCCTTTTGTTTAATCACTGCAAACCTATGGCATGCACCACTGGAAGCATTCTGTCATTGAGAAGTTCTTGCCATTATGTGCCCTCAACAAATAATTAGAAAGCAAAAAATGACGTCAAAGAGTTGGTGCATGCAAATTTCAGATGCACTCAGTTTCCATAATTTTTGTGAAAACTGGTGACTAGCTGCAGCAGATACCCAAACAGTACCCAGAATGAGGAAAAAAAGGGAGTGTAACAGATGAACAGATTCTGCTCTAGAATATAGAGTGCCCTGCCCGGCAGCACTCGGGCTGGTTTTTTTTGCCAGTGCAGTGGTTGGAAGTACTGGGCAAGAAATGGCAACACCACGCAAGACAAGAGAGGACTCTGTCCCACTCTTGAACACTGGAAGAGAGCAAATGCCACTCCTGTATTCAGGGAGATCCAGGAACTACAGGCCTTCCATCCTCACCTCAATCCCTGGGAAGGTGATGGAGCAACTAACCCTGGAAACCATTTCCAACCAAACGAAGGAGAAGAAGATGATTGGGAGCAGTCAGAATGGGTTTAGGAAGGGGAAAATCATGTTTAACTGACATGATGGCTTTCCACAATACCGTAACCGTGGATGAGGGGAGAGAAGGGGATGCCGTTTACCTTGCCTTTGTATGGCTTTTGACACATGTAGCTCTGCAGAGAAAGACTTTGGGGTCTTGGTGGACATTACGTTGACCAAGAGCCAGCAACACGTTCTTGTATCAAAGGCGGCCAACAGTATCCTGGACTGCTTTACGAGGAGCACAGCTAGCGTGTCACAGGACGTGATCCTTCCTCTCTACTCAGCACTGGTGAGGCCACATCTGTGTCCAGTTCTGGGCTCCTCAGTTCAAGAAAGAAATGGACTTACTGGAACAAGTCCTGCACTGGGCTATAAAGATGAATTGACTGGAGCATCCTTCATACAAGGAGAGACCGAGAGATGGGACTGTTCAGCCTTGGAGATAAGAAGATTCAGAGGGGTTCTTATCAATGTGTATAAATAACTGATGGGAAGGAACGAAGAGGAGGGAGTCAGACTTTCCTCAGTAGAGTGCACTGAGATCACAAGAGGCAATGGGCACAAATGGAAAAGCAGAACATTCAATCTGAACACAAGGAAACACTTTTTTACTGTGAGGGCGGTGAAACACTGCAGCAGGTTGCACAGAGGAATTGTGGAGTCTCCAGCTGCAGGGGCATTCAAAACCCACCTGGCCACAGTCCTGGGCAGCCTGCTCTGGCTGGCCCTGCTTGAGGAGGGGGCTGGACTACCTGATCTCAAGGGGTCCCTTCTGACTCAAACAGTTCTGTGATTCTTGACCATAACAGGGGAAAGTTGGACTGTCATTGAGAACATGGATAGCAAAGATAAGCTACCACAGCAGAAATTAGGAAACTAATATCCATAGGAATCCAGATGTCATTCATTTCACTTCTTTTGGAAATGCATGATTTTTCTGGAGCCAGAGTTCAACCAATTTCTTAGCAGGCAGCACCATCCCACACATTCTGCATTGCAAGATCAAGACATGATGCTAGAGAACAAAGCCCTCCAGTTACTGCAGCTGCCATGCAGTGGAATCTCCTACAGCGCTGCCATACACAAGCTCACACGCTCAAGCAAGCTTTATTTAGATCACCATGTGGGGAAGTTGGAAGGAGATTTCAAAAATCCTAAAATTAAGGATAATAGCTTGGCTCCATGGAGGACAAAACTGACTTCACCGGGGCCAGGATCTTACCGTCCAGAAAGTGGCAACTTCTGTATTCCTTCTGTGCTGACACTTGGTATTGTATCATGTAACTAAACCTTTAAATGACTTGAAATTGATATGGCAAAGCTATGATATCCAGCAGCTGAGAGCCATTCCAGGGTCCTGGACTTACTCATCCAATCTTCTCTCACGAGTGCTCTTATATGAAAACCAACATGAATAGGGTTGAATGAGAGAAAACTTCAATGGGCAATCGGAAAAGCAATCCTCACTGCTCAGTGCTCTTCTGTGCTAACAACAGTCAGTCAGAGCTGCCTCTGCCATTTGTATGAAAATCAGGGTCAAAGGCAGCACGAGCCAGGTTTCCATTGAGAACACCTGGCTGTGGGAAGCCACACTTGGCCCCTGAATGGCCACCCGTGGTGGTGGCAGCACCAAGGGCACTCCACTGACATTTACTTGAATACCAGTCCAACCTCAACACTCTCAAGGTATGCAACACATTCTCCTGCTTTCTTCACAGTCCCCAAAAGAATTTTCTTATTTTTTTTCCCCCAAGCTACCTTACCTTGAAAAAAACACTGCTTCTCTTTGTTTGAATGCATTCAGCTGCTTTTCTGCCAACCACAATGCATTCCCTATTCAGAGAGAAAAAGGTGGACCCGAAAGAAATCTGCAGGATGTTTTCTTGTGCGTGTGTGTTGTATAGAGAGCAATGTTGATTCTCTTAAATATCCCTTCAACAATTTTGATTAATTCAAATCTTACTGCAACTCCTTTGGTCCTGAATTTTCAAAAGAAAAACTAAATATCTTGTGTGATAAAACTAACAAACATCTGGTTTTGAATCAAAATCTTTTCCTCTTATGCACATCATGACTTTCCACTTCCATTATTCTCTACAGAAACACTGTTTAGTGGTTTTCTTAAATATCTTCAAATGATCTTTTGTACCTTCAAATTTGCTTCATTTACATGATTTACCATTTTTTTTAACATGCAATTCAGTTTGCACTTCAATATGCCTTTCAAGGTGACCTCTGAAAAGGTTTCCTAAATGCTGAGGTCAGGACTTTGTCAAGAGAGGCAGCATCAGCGCAGCTGAAGATGATGACATGTATTGTTCTGCTTTCCTGGGGTTCAGAGGGGCAACGGGCAGATGGCAAAAACATCTGGCAGAGCAACAACATCCTTGGCTTATGGCAGTAAAGTGCAAAATGGAGCAGGCAAGAAAATCAAAACATGTATGGTTGTATAATAATTCAATAACCTATCACAGAAAGAACTCATTAAGCAATTGTATCAAAGACAGCAGCAGGAGGGGGTGTGCAAGTAGATGAACAGGTTTCAACATGAAATAATTGAACTTATACAAGAATTCTCTGTTCTCAAGGATCCCTCCCCTACAATTTAAAAGCATAGAAGAGGGTACACAAAATAAGTGCTGCACAACAAAGTGAATTTAGATGGTGCCATGGTTAATCTTTGTACATGCCTCATTCACTGCTATGCCAGGATGCTGTAGCAAAATTGTGTTATACTACCATCACCCAAATTATCAGAGGCACAGAAGTTTCCCGTAAGAAATGTGTGCACTCAGAAATTGTAAAATAAGGTTCCCTCTCTGCTTCCTGTTCAGATATATCCCTTTGCACAAAATCTACTTCTCTCCCTTCCAGCTCAGTAATTCCCATTGTCAAGTCAATCACTGATTTTGGTGCTCATTTGTAAAAAGATTCAGGGAGTCCAAGATCCAAAACAATTAAATATAATTAGTCTGTATTAAAGATTATTACAGATATATCTGGCTCCTGTTTTACTGACATGGACAGTAAACCAGCAAGCAGGTATGGATGACCATTGATTGGTAATCACCATTGATGATGGTGGTTTTGTAAGTTCAGGAATATATTTGAAAAGATACAACGGCTGGTGTCCAGAACTCTTGCTGAACCTCCTTCCTACCCCTGAACTTCACAGCAAGGATCTAACCCACAGTTACCAGCTGGAAAGACAACACCGCCTTGCAGCGCAGGGGTATCTCCAAGGAGAAGCTAGGCTATACAGTGGATGCCTTGTACCTACCATGGAGTTTGGGGAACAGAAAGCACCTCAACATGAGTTGTGGCTTTAAAGTCAACACACTCCACTCTAAGAGAACGCAGCAGCAGTAATGGTTACAGCTGCTGATGGACAGACAGATCTGCCTTTCCTCATTTCAGCTAGGAGCCATTCTGTGTATACCACTGCTGAGAAAGAAAAAAGGAAGGAGGTGAAAGAAGTTCAGTTGCAAATTATAGCTAATAAAGTGCTCTACCCACCACGTTATTCTTCAATTGCAGCTGACAAATCCAAGACAAGGACTGTAGGCTATTGGCCTGCTTACAGTCTGACAACATCTCCCTTCTCTTTTTGTATATGTAAAAATGTTAAACATTTAGTGTACTGTCGTTCTCTAATGTTGGCTGAAATACATTGTGACACATCAAAAATGTTCACAGAATGAATAAAAAATGTGCTGTCTGTTCCAATATACTCCCTCAGCCATTCCTCTGCATTTGATGCTGCCTGTATTTAAATGTCTAAAGCTGCCTTAATTATTTATTTTATCACCTTTCTAAAACATTCTTTTCTTTTTCTGCTATTCTTCCCTTTTTCGAATAAAATTGTATAAAATGTGTACCAGTAGTTAGAACAGACGCAAAACTGTCAGTCACCAGCTACAACTAGTGTTGGTCAGGTGTATGGAAACCAGTGCTGGTATAGAATAGAGTCACAGAATCACAGACTGGTTTGGGTTGGAAGGGACCTTAAAGCCCACCCAGTGCCACCCCCTGCCATGGGCAGGGACCCCTCCCACTAGCCCAGGTTGCCCAAAGCCTCATCCAGCCTGGCCTTGAACCCCTCCAGGGATGGGGCATCCACAGCTTCTCTGGGCAACCTGGGCCACTGCCTCACCGCCTGCACAGTGAAAAAACTTCCTCCTAATATCTCATCTCAATCTGCCCTCTTCCAACTTAAAAAACTGTTGAGTTCTGTCACCAGCACGCATCCAGTTCTTGAAATGGCCAGATGTTGAAATGGCTTCTTATCCGATGACACGAGTCACGTAAAAACTCATCCTGTGGAGCAGTAAGGTCCCATTCCATTCATCCAGACACAGGAGCACCAAGTATCTCCCAGGAAATGCTGCACTTTTGGGATTTAGCCTTCACCATCACTTCTCCCAGACAGGAAAAGTGGAGCTGAACTCATTCCTCATCACTTGGAGCCTTCTTTAAGAAGCCTGGACATAAAGAGCGCAGCTGTGCCATGCATTTCATAACCACCGTTACCCTATTCTTCTCCTTCAGAGAGGCCAGCTTGAACACCTGCACCACTCATATCTCGTCTGCTGCAAAATCTGAAACTGGAGACGCAGGCATGGGTAACAAATCATCGTAGTAGTACTCCCACGACAAAGATATGCTGTGCTCCTGAGATTATAAATTAACCTCTAACTAGGGACTACACACCAGCATGAAGGAAGCCCAGAGACATCTCCTTCTGTTTGATATGTTTCTATCTAACTGATACATTGCCAAATATTTATCAGGAGACCCTCAGATGAATTTAGTGGCGTCAGGAAATAAAAGAGTGTGTCAGGAAGTAAGAGAGAGATGTGGCTGACTTTAAGCCAGGCGTTACAGCAGCGGTAGCTGTGTTTGATTCACCTCCATGGATGTGGGGATTCAGCTCCCAGGCAGCCAGGCTGGGCGCTGGAACTGGCTCCTAAGAAGCACTATTGCAAACTGTGCAGCAGGACAACATGAAAACTATTGTACTCATTGCAACACGAACAAAAATCCATACTGACTGGGATGAGACACCTCCATTCATCTTCATTTCTGAACACAGCCAAAATAGGAAAATACACGGCATAAAGAGCCGGCAGGCTGCTGCGTTATCTGATCGTTACAAAGAATATTTGTGTTAGGCATGAAGCTTAATTTAGGAAAGTTTGATTTTCCTTTCCCCACACCCATTCCCCTGCTAACACTTTATTCAAGGAATCAATTAGGTCTCGATCAACCATTGATCAGGAGTTCCCAGTGGGGAGCCCTAATGCATTTTACCTGCAGTTATCGTTCCTAAATAGCACCTATTTCTGAGCACGCACTTAATTCTTTTCATCGTTACTTTGCTATCCTTCAAAAAGCCTGTTAATAGCATTTTGGAGGTGCACTTTGAATGAAATCCTCCTTTGACAAATGAATTAGTGAAGCTACTGGGATTTCCTTTGGTGTGTGCGCCTTTTTCAGCCACACAGGCAAATAAATTCCATCCCCCTCATCTGTTCCTGTCTTAAAAAAGGTTAAAGTGACGTGTTGGAGTTCAAGACACTAAATGGAAAGCTGTTCAGAACAAACAGAAGAAGATAACCAATAATGCTTTAAAGCAAACATTCATTAGTTTTCACTGAATTCCCTATGGGGTGAAAGATGTGATGCATTTTTACAATCTCCAGAATTTTCCACTGACATTAGCATCTCCCTAGCAGGATTGCTTTTAAAGAAACGACACAAAAGGTGCATATCAATTTTGACAAGACCTCAGTATATGATTAAGTCAGTCACATGGATTTAAGCACACCCGTAAGTCATCTCCTGAATAGGGACAGATTGAAACCTATGCCTGAATGCTCTGCTGAAAAGAAGCCAAAACGAATTGGTTATAATTAAATTCTTTTGATGAAATTTCTGCAACTCCCTATTGTGTGACACCAGTTCTGAAATGCTAATAAACTAGTTAAAATTAAGCTTATTACCAAGTAAAATAAACCACAGAGACATTGCTGGTTTTTCTTACTTTATATCACCATTTACATAACATTATTTTGCATGAGAGAAATAAAATAGTTGACCAGGGCTAACCCAGCAGCCTCGCAGGCACTAATTGCAGAGCATCCCAATCCAGGAGACAATCTATGGATTTCTCCACATGTGCCTGCAATGCTACCCCTGTTTATCTGAGAAATAGCTTTTAGCTCTGTCAGCACTTGTGCAAAACCCAAATTCCAACACACTGCCAGAGAGATGCTCCATGCCAGGAACCGCTCCATGTGCGGAGAGCTCTTTTAGAAACAACAAAAAAAATTGAGCTCTAGCTGAAAAACAGAGCACTAGCACACAGGCTGCTCAGAAACCACTGCACACACATACCATCGACTGGCACGCTCCCAAGCACTTACATCAATGCAGCACATCCCCACGGAGGGTTAAAAATGGCCTCGTCCTCTTGAGAGCCTTCTGCATGCCAGCAAAGGCAGATCCTACCCGCGCAGATACTGTTCTGGAATTCTCCCCGCCTCGCACCGCAGCAGGAACAGCTCTGTTCCCTGTGGCAAAGGAGGATACAGGGACCCAGTATTTCTACCACCACTCAAAAGCTCCATCAGTAAGAGGTTTTAAAATGAATGGCAACGGGATGGCGTGGGCTCAGTCAGACGCTGAAGCAGCAGCACCGGTAGGACAGGCAGGACACCTGGCTGAAGAGCCGTGCCCAGTCACCACCCTGCTGACTGCAGGACTTTCCAGAGCCTGCTGTTCTCCAGGAGCTTAAGACCATCTGTAAAATGCATACAAATGACCTTGTGCCTTCACTTCAGCCTGCATTTCCCCATCCTTAAAAAGTTTATCATCTTCTTTTTGCATGCCTTGCACAGCCCTGCGTGCCAGGCTGACCGGGAACACCACGTCTTGTACCTGAGCACACATCCTGCTCTGCCACAGCTCTGCCAAAGACAAGCACGGAAGCTCTCTGGACAGCAGCTCACGAGAACACCAGTTTCTGCAGTACGTCTGAACATTATGAATCACAGAATCACAGACTGGTTTGGGTTGGAAGGGACCTTAAAGCCCATCCAGTGCCACCCCCTGCCATGGGCAGGGACACCTCCCACCAGCCCAGGTTGCCCAAAGCCTCATCCAGCCTGGCCTGGAACCAGCCTTGCCTTGAGTAATTTCTTCAGTTTGATCATTAACCTCTTCCTCACACTGGCAAGCAGCTCCGCAGCACCAGACCACTGCTGTGAAGAACTGCTCATGAGTGCAGAAGGTGGAAGAAATTCAGTTTTTCTACTTGGTCTTCAGAGCCAAATGTGAAAGAAGTCACGAGGACAGCTGCCCTCTAAATCACACCCACTGCTTTCCAGCCTGCTGTCTGTAATCTGTACAGGACCAGGCAAAACATCCATCGGGAACTACAATAATTTGTGAAGTGTTTTGAGAAACAAACCAAGAAATGCATCAATCTACAGACCGTATATTTTATGAGCTAGGCGTAAAAGCTATAAGGAGCTCATTACCATTTACTGGGACATGGAGAACAAGAGCATCCTCACACACCTCATGAAAAGCAGAAGGACCCGTTATTTTTCAGTTCTCTACCATCCTCTGGGCCATTTGCAACACAGCTAACCAGGCATGGAATTCAGGCTGGACTTTTCACTGGGATCCCAAGCAATTTAATACCCTAATCTTTATTGAAAATTCTGGTCTTAACTTTGAGTTGCCAGTAGCAGTAACTGCTCCCATAATCAAATATCACAGCCAGTGATCCTTCGGTGCTTTTGTTCCTTAACCTGGCTTATGTTACTCCGTTTGACATTTCAAAAATAAATTTTTTTTTAAAAGCACATTGTGGTGGTTTAGTTATTTTTTTCCATTTGCAGGCATTAAATAGCAGCACCACAGTTCTGCCCATAAATCAGAAAAAAATGCAGATATCTGAAAAACAAACCTACTGAAAAAATTCATGTATTGCAGCTGCAAAAAAGTAAATATGGATTTTTTTTCCTATGCCTCCAGGAGAACCATCACAGTAAAAATAAATACAGATGCTAAAACCAGAAGGATTACACAAGTTAGAACTGGTATAAGACTATGCATTTTATTAGCATAATTTATATTCTAACAGGGATCAGTCTGGCGTTGCAAAATATATGGAGAATCCAGCCTCTGACAGGATAGGGCCCTGCTGCTTTCCCTTTATCACAATAAAATTCAGGTTAACCCTATCAATACTCCGTGTATCTCTTGTAAATACATACAGAGCCTCACATAGAAATTACCAACTTATAAAAAGACCAAAATAAAACAAAATAAAGCCTGCCCTAGTTCTCCTAATCACACAAACTCTGCTCAATACCCATGTCTCTTGGGCTGATATTTCTGCCCTCAAAAAAATAAAAAGCTACATTTTGGGAACTTGCTTACGAACACGTGCAAAGAGCTGCAAAGTCCAGAGCAGCATTTATCTCATGAGATGAAGACAACCAAGAAAAGGGAAGATGACGTTCTAGGGCACGGGAGCACACTGGCTGCTTCAAAGCTCCGAGAGGCTGGTGCCAAGTGACAGAACAAGAGGCAGAGGCAAGCTGGTGAATGGGAACGGACCAGTCTGGGCTGCCTGGAGCCCCAGCACCTGCCCTGTGCACCTCCACAGCTGCACGCTCTCCCACAGCAAAAGAGTCAAAGCGTTGTGCCAAAAACCTCTCTGTGAATGGCTGTAAAGAATTTTTGTCTTGATGCTTTTTATTAGCGAATACTCTACTAAAGCAACAGTCCCAGCAACGGATACAGAGAGCCAGCGCTCCACGCCTCGGGAGCCCACGCGCTGTGTCCACGTGCACTTGGGTGCAGCCTCACCCTGCGGCTGGTATCGTGTCCAAGCACCAGCTTCTGCAGCAGAAGGCACAGAGCGGACGTCATTCCCTGGGCAAGCGCTATGCAGCCAGCTGCAATGCCCAGCCCTGCCGTCGGCACAGCTCAGTCTCCCAGATCCCTCGCCGGCAGCCAGAACATCAAGAGCTTGAAAGTTAGAACTGGCCCCAGCTGCCTGCGGAGTCGTGGGCACTCTCAGCTCCTGCCTCTCCACCTCGACAGGACGATAACACTGCCCTGCTTCGTGGGAAGGGGAGAGCATTGATCAAACTCTGCAAAAGGGATGAACTACCCACTCCATAGTCCTTCCACTTGTCAAAGCAGGAGTCAATGGAAGCTGCCAAGGAATCCATCATTCAACCCACTTCTCAAGCCAGAAACAGAAAATAATGATTGGCCCCATTTTATCCTGGGCAGAATTTGACATGTACATAGACTTTAATTAACAGAAGGCTGCCAGGTACTTGAAAAAGCTGCTGATTTTATAAAAATATCTACATATATATAAAATTATACAGGAGCCCTCAAAGTCTTAATCTGCAGAGTCCTTTTCTGCTTTTGCCCACAAAATTAACGTTACTTCCTTCTGATGTGCGACTGTTGGCAGAGCTTGCTCCCTCATGGATTTTCCAAGGAGCTGCATTAACCCAGTGACTGTGGTGGACTTGCCTGGGTTACCTATCTCCCCGTACCAGTACGCGTGGCAATACTGTTCTTCACATCAGGAAAGGCAGCACAGCACACAAATTCTAAGCACGCTGTACGAAACCCCGAGTTTAGGCTGCTGCTGTTTTGTTCATTCCATCGGCAGGACTGTAAGTGTAACACAGAGACAAACTATTGATTTGCTCGGTGTAAGACCATGGATTTAAAGTCACACAGGAACATTAAGAACCTCAAATTTGATCATCGGCAGTACAGACACTACAGCAATTTCTTAACTTAGTAAAACTGCACTTGGAGCGTGTATTTTAGACGCTGTTTTGATCGCACAGACAACTGCAGCTTACCTCCTGCATCAACCTATGCTACGGGACTCAGAGGGAAGTTAAATTTCCTGATCTCTTCATTCAGAACAAATAAAAAACCCCGCAAACCAACAGCCTGAAGGAGGGAGGGAATCCTTCCTGACGCTTTTTCACTACTTTTACCTCTGAAGAGTGAGGACCAACATTCTCTGGGACACACATGTCAACATAACAGCGCCGATTGCTTTATGAAGAAAAAGGGGGGTTTTGTTTGTTTGTTTCTTTCCCCTCCATAGCCACACATTCATTGAACTATCCAGCCAACAACAGAGAATTCTACAAGATGATAATGTGGAGCGTAAGAAACATTTATCTTTTAAACTTACTCCTTAATATTTTCAAGTATTTCTTCTGTGTTCAGGACAGGTCTTTAGTACGTCATTATTTAAAAACTTTTGTAATTTCTCTCCCCAAGATCTCTTAAGCAGAGGATCTCTTTCTTTTCCCCAACTGAATTGGGGTAGTCTCCACAATCCCTCTGCTCTCTCCCACCTTCCTAACGCTTCTGATCGTTTCTGTTACCCTTCATGAAAACAAAATAACCAAAACTCAATATTAAATTCACAGCGAGGCAAGTCTGTCAATTGATACAACGACACGATAATATTTTCTAACTGATTCCCTTCCTAAATATGCACACGGTGTTGTGTTTGGGTTTTGGAGCCCCACTGCATATGAAGTAGACGCCTTTATTAAGCTGTCATCTATGACGTGTAGATCTTTCTCTCAGGAGGTTAGAGGCAATTCAGAATCCAATAACGCATTCAAGTCATTTTAAATTGCCCCTTCTACTTTATTTACCTCCCAAGTTAATTCCACGTTCCAGCTCCAGCATGCGTCCGGCAGCCTAGCTCTTTCCGTCCTCCAGAAGCACACCTGACCGTCACTCACAGTGTTCGTTAATGAATTCGGAGCCTTTCTAGAAAGTCATGTTGACCTTACCCACTCCTCATTCAGGTTATCGCTAAACATACTGAGTATAACTAGATCTACCTTTAACCTTCATTTTATTTCGATATTTTGTGTAGTTATTTTAAATTATTTATTTTTTTGCTATTTTATCTTTCCATCCCAGAAGAAGCTGTTCCCTGGTCATGTACCTGATGGCTGTTAATTCATGGCAAAATTTTGCCACCTACCCTGTGATTTTCAAGGCCCCTTAGTCCCCAGTTGTAAGAGACTTTGTCTGACAATTTTAATTGAATGGGGAGGTTACACACAACCGTGCCCCTGTTTTGGGTTTACTCATGTAATATGGTTTTTTTTAGAAAAATTATTTTAAGGATAAAGATAATTCAGACAGGCAATCTTGCCCTTACAACAGAAATACCAAGTGAGCTCCAGGAACAAAGGTCAAACATACGTAAAATTTGAAACCACAAACAAAAGCTTTGTTCATTAAACTTTTATGCACTTACCTTGGCTTTCCACTAGAATCTAAGCAACTTGGAAAGTGAATGAATTGTGTGCCTTTGCCTGTGCTAAGGACATCTCCTTTGTAACAACATTAACATGGCTCTTAAATTGTAAACATATTTTGTAAAAACCCTGTTCGTTCTGACGGGTGTCTCTTCCAACATGCTCCTGGTAAGGCTTGTTGGCTTCTTTGCCTTTTTTTTTTTTTTTTTTTTTTTATTGGAGAGGGTTTTTTTTTAAATGGCAGATGCACTTGGCAGTATCTGTGACCTTGAGCTGTACACATGAGCAAGCAAGAGAGCCTGGTCCTGCAAGGCTGTTTAAGCATTCTGAGAGAGCTCCTCCTGAGAGGGGTGTCTCAGGGAAGACAGAAGCACGATGTGCATACCAAGCCAAGTGCTTCATGATTTATTTATAGGGAAAAGGGGATAAAAATTTGCTGAAGGGAAAGAAAAAAATGAAGAATCTGGCTTACCTTGTCGGTGTAGACGAAGAACAGAATCACGACGGTGAGCTCCAACAGAAATATAATTAACAGCATGATAAAAAACTGTAAAGAGAAGAAAGGACAGGGGAAAAAACAAAAAGCAAAAACCATCAACATCTAATTTCAGCTTCTCCTGGATGCACAAAAAAAGTACATTCAGCAGATCATGCAGAGTGGGGAGTGGGAGTTGTACAAGCAGCAAGATGCCAAGCGGCTGTGTTACAGCACACGGCCTGCAGCAAGGGACAAAGCAGGTCAAGGACTGGTCAGGAAACACAACAGGATCTGGGCATATGTACGGCTCGTTCATATCACTGATTTCAGCAGAACAGCACAAAACCCCACAAGGATCTGTTCCCCCAGCACACCAGTGCTCTATGTGACAGGAACTCTTCAGACTCTTCCCAGGATAGGTTTTCTGGTTTTTTTTCCCCTATCAGATCTTTCCAATTAACAAGATACCAGCAAAACCCACGGCTCAGACTTCTCATCGCAAGAGAAGGTAGCCTGGGCCATAGCCCGTGAAGTCACAGCTCCTTGCAAGGGGAACGGCAGGAGAAGTGGAAGGCACACCAGAACGCTGGAATACCAGGTTAGCAGTTTTGGGGAGCGACACAAATCACCCACGGGTTTCAACGGGAAGGGGCTGCCTTGTACTGAAGGCATCAAAACAAGTCATTCCATCTCTTTTGCTCCTCATAAACCGTGGAACTGCCTAAAACCCGGCAGTAAAAAGCTCAAAGGAGTGGATAAAAAGCTTTTAACACGGGGATTTCAGGTAGATTCTCTAAAGCCCTCAGCTCTGATTGACTTCAGGGAGAGGAACTGTTGGCAACGCCAAACACTGCTGAAAATCCACGGGCTCTGGTTTTTGTTAGGATGCTGGACAGGTCTGCAGCGGGGTCAGCACAGCGGTTGCACAGACTTTAGAACCAGGGCCATCAGAGCTTTAAATGAATCTGAGTTTTGCAAAGATGGGTAAAGGAGAGAGAGTAATTCTGGAAACTTGTCAGGCTCAGGCAAAGGTCCTGCTCCCTGTAACACAAACTCCACACACTTAGCATCCTGCAAGGCTGGAATTCTAATACTGAGCAACCCTGACTTAATTGAAGTCCCATCCCCAAGGGAAAAAACCAGTTACTGTCTCTTTAGCTTCAACCACAAGGCTGCAAACCTATGAAAGTTTAATAGCTGCAAAGCCTTATCAGAGCTTCTTCACTGCCTGGAAAATCAAAACCAAACCTTTAACCTATGGATTTCTGTGATCGAATGGAGGGCAGCAGGTCAAGAAGAGGAAAATACCTTTCTCCACGAGTACAATTACACTGTCTACAGAACTCATTGCATTTTGTTCTGCTAGTCTTAAATTACAGTTTATTTTCAAATCTTCAGCACTTAGTATCGTCACACCTGCCTGACCCTAACACTGGATCCTATTACTGCCGGGTTTTGAGTCACAGAACTCACCCACACTTGTGATCCAGGCTGATTTCCATACCATTACCATCCAGCACTGACCTGCCGTACGGCTTTGCAAACCAGCCTTGCTGCAGCTTGCTTATTTTTTACACTTACGTTCCGCCTGCTGCACAGCATTAACTGAAACAGGACAACACATATCACTCTGCAAAGATGCACAGACACTATGCTATATTTTATATGGCCGTGGGGCACTTTTTTTGCTCATCCATAAAGCACAGCTTTTCCAAAATGCGGATGTGAACACCGCTGTCTCCCTGTGAAATTCCCTGGCATAGCCTGGGTCACATCAGGCAATTTCTAGACCAAAGGAAGGACTCGTACCCGTTACAAACAGTGATCAGCATTTCCTGCCACAGGACCCCAATTCTGCCAGCTTATAATTCTGCCAAACCTTAATTGTTTATGCTTATCTATTCTGAGCTTGTTCCTGTCTAAAGCATGAAAGCTTTTGGAAGAACTTCAAAAATAGCACTTCAGTTACTTCTAGGAAAGGGCAAGGAATGTTCTTCCGCCCAGGTTAAATTTCTGCTGGCTTCATCTGAAATCCCCTCATGCTCCAGCATTCAGAGCAGGGACCTCAAAGTGCCGCTCCATCCCAGGCACGTGCCTTCTGGCTTACCCAAAACCCTGCATTCCTCACATCCAGTCGAGATGCGAGGGCTCAGCACCTTCAGCGTCTACAACCACACAAAGTGTACTCGCATCCTTCCCGCAGCTCGCGTGTGACCAGACCGCTCCCAAACCATCCCACAGAGCACCTTCCCCACTCCCCCGGCACCCACCCGCGCACGCAATGCCTCTGTGCCGTCCCCCAGAACTGCTGGGGAAGGGTTTGGTTTAGGATGGGATCTGGCCACCAGTTACAGAGAACCTGGACCCGCTGCCGTGGGGGCAGGAGACAGCAGAGGAGGAGGCCAGGCCTTCAAAAAACACCAAGAAAGTTGTAGGAAGACCCAAAGGACAGCAGTCTCCTTGGAACCGTGACACATTCCGAAACAGCTTTAAAGTTCACGGCTTTGCAAATAACATCTTTAGACCAAACAACCTACAAATTAGCACAACCTACCCCAGAAACTGAACAAACCACTTTGACAGCCAGCCTGTCTGTGTCCCCTCCCGTGGTGCCTACACTGTCCATCTGTCTGCAAGGGGGACACTCAGCTGCTGTTCTGGCACAGACAAGATGAAGTAAAACACACGAGCAGGCAGGTTGCTCCTGTTAACATGCTCCAGCAAGCTAACTGCTCTTGGCCTGCAGCAGCTCCCAGGATGAAGATAAAAAAAAAAAAAAAAAAAAAAGATTTGCAGGTAATCTTTCCTTGGTAACATCAACTGCAAGTTTGATACAGTCAAGTATTTTGCCTTTTAGTCAGGCTGGATTACCAAGTCCTCACTGAGCAGCTTTAATTTCAGTATTAATGTCACTTCCTAATTAATAAACATCTCAGGTAGAAGAAATTACAGAGAATTCATTGGACTAACATTGTTGGTTTTCCAAGAGAACTCTAACTTCATAGATTTTAATTCATCTACCTGGTTCTAACATGTACATATATAACTTTGGTCTTAAAGAATAGTCCAGCTCTGGCTGCTGGAAGACAGAATCTCTTAGAATCACAAACACAGAGGTTGTCAATGACCTCTGGGGACCATCTGGTCCGACACCTTGCTAAAAGCACAGTCAACGCAATGAAGCCGTGCAGAGCTGTGCCCAGTCACCTCCTGAGCATCTCCAGGGATGAAGATGCACAGCCATCCACAGCCTCACCAGACACCTTTTTCCAACACTTGACTATCCCCATGACAAAAAAAACCATTCTGTATCTCCAATTGGAATTTTCCATGTAACTTGGGTCTGTTACCTCTTGTCCGGTCCCTGTGAATCCTTTCAAAAGCTGTATTTTGTTTAGACTCTACCATAAGGTAGGTGAAGATAGGAATAAAATCTCCTCCTTGCTCTAATTTCCTAAGCCAAAACAAACCCAGCTCTCTGGGTCTGAACTCGCACACCCTGTGCCCCATCCCCATCACGCTGGCCCTCCACCGGACTCCTGTCCCTCTGGTATGGAGGTGTCTCTTCCACTGGGGAGCCCCAAGTTGGGCTAAGCACTCCAGATGTAGCCTTATCTTATTCTGGAAGAAGGTGTTATTCTTTCTTGGTGTCAAGAAATGTAAGGGAATGGGGGGCTTGGTATGGCCCACAACTACCCAATTATTACATCTATCTGTTTATTCTGATTTAAGACAAAGGCTCATATTAAAGTGCAGGCTCTCCATGTATTTGAAAGATGTCTGCTTGTTCTGACCAAAAGGAGAAGGTCCTTTATTTCTTAGTTAAAAGGAGGATTATCAGATTGTGTTACTGTGCTTTAGGCCTAAACTACCTGCCAAAAAGATTTTTTAAAAATTTATTTTTACATTATAATTTGATATGAACAGAAAGAGTATCAAAAATTACCTCACATTCTGCACATAACCTTCTCTGCAGGGCTAGTGTCTTGTCTCTAATACTGAAGGTGTAAAACAGAGTCTCTGTTTTTTGAATGAATGAAGTCAAACCTTTTAACTACAAATTCACAGAGCTCCATTAAAGTCAAAAGAACTTAATGGATTTTATAGCAGCCACACTTCATAAAGCTGCCCGAAAATGAAGAACTTTACTTGAATTTGACGCCTCATTTGATGCCTTGAGATGCCTCATTACTATGGTTGGCGTTGTCAAAGTCTTGTATCTTCCCTGCAGAAGTGCAGCATCCCCACCCCTACCCAAATCAAAGCAGCTGCTTCAACAAACGTAGATGCAGAAAGTGGAGCACCAAAAGCGGTAACACCGTGAGAGGTCCTGAACGCTATTACCAAACTCACTGCATATTCCACACTTTGGGAAAAAAAACCAAACGACCTATGAAAACTAAAATCTATGCAAGAATTCCCACTGAGGTACTGGAAAACAGAACTCCAGGTACTGGAGAACCACCCGCTCTTTCTATGGGTCCTGTACCCGCCTTCAGGTACCAATGCTTGCCAACGTTGGCTCTGGCTTTCCAAGCACAGCAATATAAAGATCATCCCCAGGCGCTGTAAAAGGTTTCCCAGAACAGCTTTCTTCTTACACCTTGGTACATGACCTCCACACAATTAAAACTGATATGGTACAGATTTTATCAGCACTCAAAAGAAAAAAAAAGAAACTTTCTTCCACTTTTGAAAGCAAAAGTGGTTAATGTGTCACCAGTTCTCACAAGACGTTTGATTCAGCATAACTCCCCAAAGGCATTTTGATCTGGTATGTTAATAGGTAGTAGGAACATTATGAAAGGCTTACTTAGTTTTTTAAAATTTTATTTTCTTTTCTGAGGAACCGAGGAAGGAGAGGAGAACATAAGAAAAAGTGCAATGGGAATTGTACGTGCATCTTAGAAATTACTCCTGCAGCCTGGAAGACTGGTGCAGAAAGAGACAGAGCAACGAATGAGAAATGACAGGACAACGCCCAGACAGTAACAATCACTGGAGCTACAGTCAATAAGATCCCAGTGTATTGATTTACCACCTGAACTTCACAACAAAAGAGAAAAGCTAGCTTGCTTCCATCAATTTCCATCGCAGCGGATTCTGATTGTACAACTCGGTTCCAAAGCTTCTGCTGACAGTCGGTTTGAATTCTCCTTTTGTTAGTTCCATGCCTTGCTCCTACTTACCACCTTTTGTGGCACCACGCGTGCCTCCTTTCTGCCCATAATATTTAGACACCTTGAATATCTGTAGACTTACATCCCATCTGAGCCCTCTCTATGTCATGCTGTGCATATTTAGCTCTTTTAATATTTTGTTGGAAGTAAATCTCATTTTTTTAACATAAAAATGGTAAGTTTGCTCATAAACTGTAAAAGGACAGTAATTCACAAGCAAACTTACGAACAGAAACTCCATTATGAAAATGGCATGGATCTAAATTTGGTTCATCAGCTATCATTCTCTAAAATCCTTAATAGTTCATTCATTGTGACTGTGACAAAGCCGGGCACGCTTTATGCCTGCTGGATATATAGTATGGCTGTGTTTATGTTTGGACGATATTTCTAATGAATGAATGTGCAAAAAACCTCGTGCTGATCAATAAGGCTCAAAGAAATCTACAGGAATTATTTCTGGGAAGATATACAACATATGCAGTTTTAACACATTAACAGTGTTTCATTATAGTCTTATGAATGCTTTCAGTTGGAATTATTCAGTCTTAATGGATTACTAAGCGAGAGGCGAGAGACTTGACATTTCCATACTATGTGTTATAGGATTTTAACTGGCATTTTGTGGCGCTTCTAGTCATTTTCCATCTTCTCCGAAAACGGAAACAAAATCAACAAAGTGTCATCAAATATTAGCCCGGTATCACTCTCACATCACAGCAGTAGGTGGCTATAGGTCCACTTAACAGACCCCAGAGTATTTTTCCTTAACACAAATAAAGGTCTTGCTGGCCTTTGACTCTTTAAGGGTTGCTTCATCTCTTCTGCAAACATACTGCGAAGGTGTGCCGTGATCTGGTGTCAATCTTTACCCTAGCCAAAATGGATACTCATCCTACTTGTGAAGTACAACGTGGCTGAAGAGGAACTAAAACATCAGACGAGCTCTCACACGTCCCTGCACCACTCCTTTAACAACAAAGCAGCTGCTTGAGTCCTAACGGAAACTGCAAATACACCTAAAAGGCTGTGGCTGGAGGTTAATCCTGTATTCTCCATCTATGGCAAAGACACGCAAAGTTTAGCACCTTTTACTCAGACCTAACATCACCTGTGTACTTAGTAAATGGACCTTCCTGGAGCCTGCCATCCCCAGGACATTTCTTGTCATCGGAGCGTGAAACGCGATCAGACACCACGGTGCCCTGACGGGACGGGGCGAGCAGCAGCCAGTGCTCCCCACACACCCTGCTCGGTGTGCAGGGCTGGCTGCACACCCACGGTCACACCGAACATCTGGCTGAGCCCCAGTGCTGGGCAAACCCACAGAAGGTCCCCTAAAACGATATGGGCAAATGACACGACCATGCTGCTCAGACGACTTATAATGAGTTGAAGGGGGGGAAAAAAAAATCACTCTGAAATTTTGCAGTTCTCCCTCTATGTGCATTTGCAAACCCTGAGCTAAGCTTGCCGTGGGACCTCACCTGCTAATGAGAACACCACAAAATCTCTCCTATTTCTGGGAGTCTCAAAACAGCATCTAGAAACTGCCCTGCGTAAGTGAAGGACGTGGTGAGAACAGATGGTCAAGAAGAGAAAAAAGGACAAGGTAGAGTATTTTGCCTGTATTTAAATTCTACTGCCAGTTTTCTCCCCAGTTTGCTGTTCCCAGATGTGCTACGCAGAGACTGCTGCATCAGATGCACACAGGTCAGTCTTGCAGTAGCTTAAAAAATGAGCAGCAAGTCCATTTGGTTTACCTAATTCTGTCCTTAGCTGGTAATATTCTCACTGGGGAACTGAAATGTCTATCGCATCAACTCAGCTCTGGCTACACGTTGTGTCGGCATCACTGATTTACACAAACAACCTCCATTTCTTTACCTCCAGAGTTAAGATTTTCCTGAGGTTCTGGTAACTCTTGTCCTTAAAGAAAAAAGCCAGTGTTGCTCTTTAACTTAAGAGGCAGGTTGCTAAAACAGCAAATGCACGACTTACACAAATGATAAGCACACATGATGCTTTGGTAAGCCTATGGCTTTCTATCTCTGGAGATAATTTTATTGTCAGGAAAAAAATTATTAAAAGTTATCCTCAAAAGTGCCATGAATGCCTGGGCTGGCAAGGAGCACACAGGTTACCTGTCCTTTACTTTCGAAATGGGAGTCATTCTGCTGCCTACCAGATCCTGCAGGTGACCCCAGGTCTGGAGCAAAAGCCCATCAAAGTCAGCAGACGTCAGGCTTACAGATCAGAGTGAACACATCTGTCCTTCCTGGAAAGTGTTCCCCTGACAGCCACGTAGTCTTGTGCTCTGTTCCTCTACCGTGAGGCTCACGGGATCACTTAGTTGTCCTGGTAATCTGATGTGCAGCGAGGTATCTGCGACCCACCTCAATCCTCACGGACAGCAGCAGGGCACATGAGGCTTGGTTTCTGGGTCCCCTCTTGAAGTGGCTCGGAGCCAGGTTTCCTTCCAAGAAACTCCAGCACGTGAGAGCTGGCTGAATGCTGTGACAAACGATGGGGTGAGGGAGGCTTCCTAAGTGACAGGGGATCTTGAGCTTGCAGAGAAGCTGATGTTGCTAACACACAGCTAACAACTGCTAGTTAAAGGATTAATCAACCAGGAGTTAGGAGCTCAGACACACTGACAGCCATGTAGACAGACAGAGTAAGCCTTCAACTGCTACAAATCAGCACAGCCCCCCTGACTCCTGCACGCGGCGCTGTCACACTGTCTGACTGCCATAAAGCAGCATCTTGGCCATACAAAGAGGAACAGGGACATCAGGAAAGGTTCTTCACTGTGAGGGTGGTCAGGCACTGGACAGACTCCCCAGGGAAGCGGTCAGGGTACCAGGGCTGTCAGACTTCCAGCAGCATCTGGATGATGCTCTTAGTCGTACGGTTTAGTTGTAGGTAGTCCCACGAGGAGCAGGAAGGTGGACTCGATGATCCTTATGGGTCCCTTCCGACTTGAGATATTCTATGATTCTGTGATTCAAAGCGCACCAGGTACTAGCGGTACTGCATCAGTCTATACCAGCAAAATAAATACTACCCTATGAGGTAAGCCCTTCCTACAAACCGAGCCTAGGCTCAGGTCTGAAAACAGAAGGGAAGGAAAACAGCTTTATTCTTTCTCTCTTCTGCTCCCAGGTCCTTTGATGAACTGCGACCAGAGCTGAAAAAAAGAAGGGAGCAAGGACAGGTCTCATCCACTCCTGAGTTTCAGTATCAGCCAAGCTGAAAACCGAAAGGCAATGAGAAATAGATTCTTAATAAAAAAGAAGAGGCAACAAAACTAGTCCAAACAGGTAGTAAATTAGGGCTTTCACATGCAACCCAGCACTGTGCAGAGAAGTGTTACACACGACGCGTACTGCTCTCAGGGTGTGTGCACAGTATCCTCCCGGGCTTTGTGTCCCTTGCTGCTGTGGCTGCAGCCACCATTTCCCTGGTTTTGCTCCTCAGACTGCTAGAGGAACACAAGCTCACGTGCTAAGCTGGAATGAGAATGTACTGTTTGGTCTGTAGCACTAAATTACTGAGATGAAGTCATTCATGAGTTATTTCTTTCCCATTTATTTTCTTTGAAATAAATTCCCTGTCACCAATGGAGTTCCAGCTCTCAGCTCTCCGACTGGATCCACTGACACCACTGAAAACAGCAGGGCTTTTTATTCTCCTTTTCTTCCTATTCATCAACTCCTTCCTCATCTCCTTTATTGCTATTTCACTTACAGATGAGCTGGCTGAAGTTCAGAAAACTCTGAACAGCACAGTACAAAACATCACGGGCACTCATTTTCGCCTGGGACTATTCCATAAATAAGAGACTTTTGATGTCTGGACAGTCATTCAGGGGAGTGTATGGTATCAGCTCTTCCCAACAGCTGCTCCTGACCTAGCATCAAGGTTTAATTCTCATTCATTCCAGCAACTGTGATGAGCTCCTTGCTTATTAATATGAAGTCTTCATTTAAATTAAGCTGAACACATAGATCTGTTATTATTTTTTCCCCCTTCTCATTAATCATTGTTTCAGCTTTTCTACAAAAAAAAAAAAAAAAAAAAAAAATCAGGCTTATCCACAAATCAGGAATAAGGGGAAAGAGGGCATATCTGCCATCTTCCTACTGATCTAACCCCTGATCCGACAGAACATACCCAGTCTTGGTGCTTTACAAGAAGGCAGGCTCGTTTTGGGTAATCAGAGAGGAATCAGCATTTTGTCTCCTTCAAGCGCTTTCCACTTTCCAATATATTGCTGTATGGGCAGTACGCGGTGAAGGATCCCCTACGTCGGCTTAAAGCCTCGTTAGGCCTCAGGGTCTACCCAAGCACGACACATCCTCAGCCTCCTTTGACTGGATTATTGGCCATGCCGCACATCCCACCCAGGAGAAGAATATGTTCTTTGTACCAAATCATTGGAGAAAATAAAAAAAAACACCCATGTTCCTTCACAAAGGGCCCAATACTGTTTTTAAGAGTGACTATGATTTTTTGGACCAAAAGTAAGTTCCTATTTGCAAAAAATTTGCATTAGCCCATGTTTGCATGCCCCGTCTGGCAGCTGCACTGAGTGTGCTGTTTCCTGTCTAACTGAAGGTAACGTTGCAATCAGGCTGACGGGCTCATCTGGGACATGGGGCTCATGGAAACCCGCTGGTTGTGCCAACTAGGCACTTTCAACAAAGGAAAAATAGAGAACTAACTTGCTGTGGGATATTTATTTGTCATTTGGACATAATACACATAATGAAGGAAATCAAAATTGTCATTACTATTCTGGAAACATGGCACTAAGTACTTCTGAAAGGTAGGACAGAGGACAGCGCGACACGTTCTGCTGCAATCGAAGGAGGATGACAGAGGGACTGAGTTGAGATTTGGACAAGCTGGGCTTGCTTCACAGCTCTCCCACAACCTCCCAGTGTAACCAACGCAAGGCTCTTTGTTTCACTTTGCTGCAGCTCCCCATCTGTCTAATGAGGATAATAATACTTTCCATGGTCAGCTCTGCTGGGCAGGGACCTCCTTGTACCAGGAGTTCGATACCAAGCAAGCACCTGATCTCACAGGCTGCCTGCAGGTGATACTGTCATACAGCTAATGAACAACATAATCCAGCATCATTTAATGTCTAGAGCTGAGATTCTTAACCTGGACTATCCATGGAACAAAGACATTTTTCAGTGCAAGCATACAAATATACATCTCTGCTAAACAGGTATGAAAGAGAGTTTTATCTCTTCAAACACAGAACTTAAGCAATCAACCTAAAAGACAATGTTTGCACAGACCCTTAAGGATCAGCTAGGTCAACATTTCAGCATGAAAGAGAAAAAAGTATTTAATCCAGCATAAATGTCTTTAGCAGAGAGCAATGGCAGGCACACAGGCACACAGCACCTGCCTGAAGTCAGTCCTAGAACGGATGGTGCTGGAGCAGTACAGCCAGCGGTGCCTCACCTCCTGCCGGGACCTGCCCTCCGCTGAAAAGCACACGCATCACAATGGGGTTAAGAGCACTCGTGCTAAATGTTTGCTAAAATTCATGAAAATTATGGATGGACACTAGAACGACAATACATTTGCAAAAGGGAAGGGAGCAAAAGTAGATTCCTAATTTTGTTTCAAGATAGCCTATAGAGGTTTGCAATGCAGGACGACATACCTATGGAAGCAATCAATGGGAGCCCATACACCAACCTTCTCAGGTCAGACTCATTACCTGTGTCACCTGTTCAGGACAGTAACCCTACCGTTAGAACACAGCTGCCATCTTCTAACTACAGTTGAGCTTCTAGCAGAGGGATCTCTGTTATACAATCTTCAGCAACAAGAATAGCAGAGATGTCAAAGGAATCTTACTGAAACAAGAAAGCATTGTCCCCCGGCTTCACTCATCAATTTGCATCTACATTCAGATGCAAGGTTATATACACCAGGTTGTATACCTATTTCAAGAAAAGCTAGTTGCTTTGATTTCCCCAGGGAGATCTAATGATGGAAAAGTTCTTCTTCTTTCCCACTGTAGCTGGAGGAAACAAGAATCATTGCAAGTACCCATTCTTTGTTCACCGAGATCTTGGAATGACAGCTGCACAACTCGCTCCATCTGCGGATTTTTTGCAGAACGCATAAGATGGTTGAGGTTTTCTTTTAATTTTTGTTTTCACACTCTATTTTAGCTTTTCATATTGTTCTATTCCTCTGAACGCAGAGAAATAGGAGCGGGCCTGTTTCTAAGAGAATAATGAGGCATTTCCTGGCTGTACATTGCCACTGAATGAAGAATATCTGCCAGCTCCTTAGCTGGTGGACACCAGGCAAGTCCTTTCAAGTCAGTAAAGCTGTGAAGCTTTGGGCTATCCAAACACGCTGTTCAGAGCTAACGTGGATCATTCCTGACCACTGCACGCAGCTCTGCAAACATCTCATTTACAAATTAAGCTTTACTTCTGCTTTCGCCCTCCTTTCTCCATCTGTCCCTTACTGCTTAAAACACTTCCTCTGTCCTCCTTTCTTTCAAAAGTCATTAGCAAATGCCAGAGGTAAGCCATTATTATCATTTACACCTAATGTCACGGCAGCCTAACAGCAAAGAGCTCACAGGTTTGCTCTGACAACCCAGTACAAATGTCATACGTGGAGAACACAAAGATCCAGGACCAGTCGCATCTGCTCTGCATGAAATAAATAGAGTGAAATGTCTTCTTGACACTGCTCATCTCTCATCCACGCAAGCGGACTCCTCAGGAAATCCCGTTCCTTATCACATCATCAAGCAGTAGCACTATTCATAAGGCAAGACCACACAAAACCACCCTGCTGTGTCTACCACCACATAAAATTCTGCTCCTCCAACGCAGGTGGGTTGAGCTAGTAGCTCTTCCTGCCCTCCTCCTCCCCAGTCCATTTCTGGATCCCAGCAGTGCTCCATGCCTCCCGCAATATCTCCAATGTCGTCCTCCAAATGACTCATCCCAATAACAGCAGCACATCCTCCCAACCGCATCCTTCCCCACCTTGTAACTGCCACATCCTTTCCTCTTCTGCTTTTAGGAGCAGAACAAGAGGTGCTCCTGTTGCATGGGGAATTTGTCTTGCCAGTCCTTGCAGGTCTAAAGACTAGCAGCAACCTGTCACTAGGACGGGTGCACTACAGGAGGTAACAGCAAGGGGAGGTCCAAATTGTTCTTGGTTAAACCAGGCACATCCACGTGGTCCACACGCTTATAATGCCATAAGTGTCTTCAAGGAAATCTTAAGAGCTCATTAAGAAGTAGCTGTAATGAGCTCTAACTTTCTAATGAAGAAAATCAAGTGAAACAGAGGCCAGGCTGCACAGCCATGGTACACCAAGGCAAGGACAGGCAGGCAGCGTGAAACGATGGGACCGGGTCACATCAAGCTTCTCAATTCTCCCATGCAAAGAGCTCCTGCATGAATCTAGATTCCTTTGCGTTACTTAACTTGATCCACCAAGTACAGTCCTTACATCATGCACTGAAGGGCATTAGATTCCGAGTATTGTGCAGTATGTGTCAGGAGGAGCAGTACCCGTAAACTCCCATCTAGGGTTGGGTCAGCACGTTCACCCCCGCTGCAGCAGTGATGGCTGATCAAGTGAGACCTGGTCTTTGCCAAAAGGGGGGCCAACAAACCATATGGGATAAAAGGCTGTAGCCTCAACTCATTCTGCAGTTCCCAGGGGAGCAAAATGGATGTGAAGCAGAGTGAGGAGCAGCCTTTTACAAAGGAATCACCAGCTCACCAAACTAAACCCCAGCTTTGCTTCACTCCGAGGTTTGCCGAACCTCACAGTGAAGTCCTGGACTCGAACATCAAGATCACCTCACTTCCTGGTCTTCAGCTGAACAGGACCCAAAATCTACACTAACACCACCTACAGCAGGCACTGGGTACTAATAAATGCCAGCTTTGAGCCGCATCAACTACATTTTGATAAAATACACCAGGGATGTGGCTCAAGCCTCTGTTAAATTATGGACAGCTGGTATCTTCTTAATTTTGTACTTCACAGCAGTCTCCTTGTGCTAGTACCTTTGCTTCCTGACATCTCAGCCTTTTGAGAGTTAATGACTGGCAAAACCAGCATTGCTAAATCAGGACTTCATTTCCATTCTAAACCAAAATCAAGCTACACTGATCTTTCTGCCCAGGACTTCAGATCATCAATCCCACCGGGGTAGACATTTGGAGTAGACAGCTACCAAACCTGAGTAAAAAATAATTGAAGGGTATACTGCAAAAGATGTCTTCAGAAACCTCTCCCTCTTCTCTGAAGACTTCAAGGAAACCCACAGCACCACTAACCATTCCATTCTTGCAGGTGTCATCCTCCAAGGAAAGGTTAAAAGCATGATCAGAAATGATCTAGCAGCTCCTTAGAGCTACCGAAGACCAATTCAAGCATGACTCACATCTCATCCATGTCAAGCGGGCAACTTCTGTTGCAATACAGGACACTGTGACATGCATTGGAATAGCACCAGCACCTTAAGAGAGCAAACACCGCAACAGCATAGCAGCTTAATACTCACACTCAGCAGGAGGCACTTGTTTTCTTTGATGGCGCCTATGCAGCCCACGAAGCCAATGATCATGACAAATGTCCCCGTGACGATCAGTAGGTTGGCAGCTGACAGGGATGGGAAAGACGATGAGAGGGTGGCAAAGTTCCCTTGAGTAACAGCCAGCCAGATGCCTACTCCAAGGATTCCACAGCCTCCCAACTGCGAAAATAAAGACAAAGAAAGAAATTCAGTTATCATACCCAAGCAACCCCAGCTATTAAGCCATATCAACATGGCAGCGGCAGAATGGCTCTGCTGGGGTAAATCCAGCAGTCACACCCACTAAGGAATGAGCTCTCCCTATGGCACTTTCAGTAGGGAAAACAGACAAAGGAGAAAGAAAAGAAAAAAAAAACTATAGAGGGGGAACTTATCAGTAAGGTTTAACACCCAAGAAAATGACCCAGATTTCCTAAATCCAAGACACAACTTCAAATATCAGGTCTCTTCCTCTCTAGTGAAAAAGCAGACACTGAGAGAATGAGAAATTCCCAAAGATTCAGATCTCAAAGAGACTGAAAAAATCCATATCCTATTTAGGTACCTCAGAGACCTGCCCAGAATGGCTGAAGCACTTTCGATCTCCAGTTCTTCCCATCCCAACACACCATCTCCCATTCCTGGCACATGCTAGGAGCAAATCCCACTAGAGCATCGTCTCCTGGGAGGGCACCTGATACCTCCCAGCTCCTGTCCAAGGTCCAGCTCCCCTTGGAAGCAAGAGAGCTGAATACTACAAACACCAAGCAGATGTTTACTTCTCATGCGGCCACTGGTTTGGTAATTCAACCCTCAGCCGAGGGCTCGGCTGGTTTAGGAAAGGTTTGAGAGGGGAGCAGTAGCGGCAGGCTCCCCAGGCACACAAGCAAGGCAGCAGACACCACAAACACATACAATTTACAACTATTATATACACAAGGAATTTTTAAAAAATGCAAATATTTATAAGTGTGCTGCTTGTAATTGCGAGAAAGCCTGCAGAATTGTAACAATCTGAGTAAAGCTGAGCAATTAAATAGAATTAAACCAAAGGGGATTGTGCATTATTATACAGTCACACAGCAGAGCATCACTTAGGTTTCTTTCTTCCCTGCTCTCCCTTTAAAATAACCCATTTTTATTGAGTTTTATAATTGCACTTTATTATCCAAATCAATTAAAGGCTAGGCAAGAAATTGTGTTCAAAGAGCAGTAAGCCAGACATAGGAGCATATCAATTAAATGTCTGCACAAAGTGGATGAGGCAGCTCACGAACTGGGGAAGGAAAAAGCTAATCCTGGGGCAGAGCTGAGCCTCAGAACTGAAACACAGAAGAGAAACACAAAGCCAAAGCCATTTCTTACCCTAATTGCTAAGGTTGCCTCTGCATGCCACTGAACTCCCCCTCCATAAGGGACAATGCAGAGCTGTGTCTGAAGGCAAGACTCCCCACCCCAGTTGCAAACCAGTCTGTTTCGGTCAGAACTCTACCCCAGTGTAACATCCTTCAGCTGCACCAACCTGCGCGTCTCCACTGGGAGAAGGGAGACTCCGGGACACAGGGAGTGAAATCCTCTCATCCAGCAGCATTTTCATACACAGCCATCCCGTGTCACCATAGTCACCCTCTCGCCAAGTCCCCTCTACAAGCACCACGGAGAGACAGTCCGTGCCTTGACCATATGCCCTGGAAATACCTTCCCTCTGCCCACTTACGGACCATGATCGTGAACATGGTCTAAAATGATTGAAGAAGAACCAGGGGAGAGCAGGGAGAAGAATACTTCAAGAAGGTAACCCATACAAAATCATTTAGGGTAACTGAGGGGATAGAAACAAAAGCTATCAGCATGGCCTAAGGAAAAAACCAGAAAAAAACCCCCTCCAACTGTCACCTGGATTATGGGAGGTGGGTCTTGCCAAGGCTGCTGCTGTGTTCGGTGAAGGCAAGACCTGCCTCCCAGCTCCCCTGGCGCCCAGTAAATCCTTTACGATGTACAATGCATAATGCTTGAGTCGTTGTTGCCTTTAGGACAGTTGATTCCAGCATCTTCTCCCTCCAAAGTCATTCATGTCTGGGGAAACTGGGAATTCACCAGTGGCACAAAACATGACAAAACCAGGAGATGGTTCATGCAGAATGCCACCACTGTGCTGTAGCCCTTTAGATCAGTGCTGAATATTTCAGGTCAGTTGGTCAGCAGGAGCATCTCACTACGCTGCCTTTGATTCAGAGACACTCTAGCATACATCAGGCTCTCTAGCAGCTCCTGCTCTCCCTATTTTTGAGGAGATAATACACAGCTCTTCCTCAGGTTGATTAACCAAACCCTGAAACGCACAAAGGGATCCTTTGACTGTTAAACCATCCAGCTCAAACTGGGTTTCACGAGGCGCTGCTGCGGAAATGTCAGCACACACTACTGGGGGCTGCTCGCCCTTAGCTCAGCCCTGTTCCCTTTCCCACACCAGAATGTCCCCTCACGGTCCTTGAGTAGAGTCACTAAGCTGTCACAGCAGGCCCTGGGAAACGCAGAGTGCCCTTCACTCTAGTCTGAGCTGCTCTTTAAACCCCTCTTTCCACCCAGCAGCCAGGCACACCTCTAAGCCTCTGTTCAATGACCACAACAACACTCACACACCTGGTTATGGAAATGCTTACGGGAACAAGGACCCACCGGGACAGCCACAGGAGCCTTTCCAATGAGAGCAGAGTGTCTCCTGTTCCCAAACATCCAAAAGGGTCGCCCCCCACCATTCCGGCCTGAGCAGCAGCCTAATTCTGAGTCTAAGATCCAGGAACCGGAGAGATCATGTTTATTTATTCAGGATCAGAGCAAAGAGAAAACTGTTGTAGTTGGTTCTACGGTGCCTGTTTCCATTTCTCTGTGTTAGTATGTAAGGAGCTGCTAAGTTACAGATAATTTTACTTAGTTACCTGTCATGTTCCAATTCCTCCACCTTCTCTCCCTACCCCATCCCCAACCCCCAGTCTTTGGGCCAAACAGTCAGAAGCAGAGCGATGAGACTAAGTCTGACAGCTTTCAGGGCTTAGTTGAGATGTGAAATGAAACAAAACCATTAACGGGGCTACTCCTGACAATTTGGGAGCTTCCATGCAAACAGTGAAGCTGTCATAGTTAAAACAGAAAACAGTACACTAAAGAGATCAGCGATAACTCTACAGCTTGAACCTGATCTACTGCCAGCCACACATGGGTCTGTATTGACTGCAGTGAGCGCAAAGTTGACTTTAAAAAAAAAAACCCCACAAACAAATCCCCCTCAAAGATATCAGGCTACTAACAAAAGCATTTTTTAATTCCCTTGTGAAATGTGTAATGCATTATTTGCCTTATTGTTCATGATAATCCACTCTCCTGCAAGCAAGGCAGCCCCGTGCCAAAATCTGAAACAAAATGCAGCTTCCTCTAACTTTTTTTTTTTTTCCAATAAATGTTGGGGTTTTTTTTGCAAAATCTTTTACTCCAAGGTCAACACAGTGGGACAGCAGAAGGGATAGTGTCATAGCCCTAAGGCTTAGGAGATTTGAGTGAAGGGTCTGTTCCAGCACAGACCCCAGTGTAAATCTTGAGCAGTGCCCGAGTTGCAACATCGTGAGTACAAGGACACGAGTCACGGGTTCTTTGCAAGCCCCGACCTTTGCAGTTGGCTGTGAAATAAGCGGTTTACTCTGCTGTATAAATGAGAAATTTGTCTTCAGCAGAGAGAAGCAGCAAAGCAGGCGGCTCACTCTGAAAGCCCAGGTTCAGCCTGCCTCCCCTCCCCAGGAGATACACACACAGCCACGTGCGCGCTCGCTCTCCTGCCAGAAAAGCTGCCTGCGGAATTACATCCTCCAAATTGTTCTAAGGGGCTAGAAAATAAATTATTCAGACTTCAGTGCATACATTTAGAATATATCTTACAGTATGGTAAACACAGTAATCCAAACAGCCCCAGACATATGCGTGTTGCTGGAGAAAATTATTCTGAAGTTACAGCTATGGAGTTCAAACACTGCAGGACAAATTGCCTCATTGTTCACGAGAATGGCGTTAGTGTCTTTGAATGGGCTTTTTATTGGTTTTATTACATGGAAAATGCATCTAATCGAGGCTTCTCATATTGTATCTGATTAGGATCTACACATCACACTTTCTCTTTTAGACAAAATAATTCCTCATGGATTGAAAAATACAGTAGCGGAATCCAAGTGGAAGGTATGACCAGTTCTTTTGTAGTTTAACTCACTTGGAGGGTTTTTCTCCCCCAGTCTCCACATATTTAAACTGGAAGGGCTTTCTCAATCCCACTTGCTATCCAGTTACTCCTGGGTGAATATGCTTCCCCCATAACCATGGAGTAAGAGTACACAATGGAAAAGTCAACATTGAAGTACTAATAGTAGCGATGTGAACACTACCCAGCAAACGCCCTAGCAATGTACGGCATACTTCAATTACTATTCCTTTCAGCTAGACATGGAGGAGGTGGGAGTGGAACACATATGTACATTGACAGGAGCAAATGAATCCAGAACCCTACATGGAAAAAGCAGCAGCACGTGTGCTAACGCAGAAACCACAGCACTCTATACCGGCACACACCAACAACCCCTCGGTGTAGCTGCTGCCTATCTTCGAAGAAGAAGGAGTGGTTGCTTCTGGAAAGCACCTTCAGACACGTTGGCCATCCCTGGAAAACACCTTCAAGCCGGCAGTGTATGGCCATCAGGCTACTGAAGACTTCACAGACATGCATCTGCACCACCCCACCTCTCCCCACTGTCGGTGTGTGGGACGATGGAATCTGCAAACGGTGTCCCACCGCACGGGTGGGCACTCACGGAGCTCGTGGGACACACACTAGTACCTTCACCTCAGCGTAGCATAAGGTATATTCTTTTGCTAGTCAGAGGTCTGAAATTCAACAAATACGGGATGGTATATGGAAATTTAACCAATAAAGGATGGTATAAAAGTTAATCCTTTTGTGCCTCTGGTTTTAGAAACTTAAGCAGAGCAGTAAATGGGGAAGTGAAGCAGACTGCTACCCTTGGCACTCTGAGGGGCTCCTCTAGAGCTCTGCAGTGCAGACCTGAAGGGTATGTGCAAACCTCATCCAAAATGGCCATGATCTGAGCTGTGTCCTTTTAGCAATAATTTAAAAAGAACTAGGAAAAACTACTTGGAAAAAGATCAGTTACTAGGGAGTGAAGAGACTGCAACAGTAGCAGTCCGTAAATGCCACCGTGGATGGGAAAGGTGAAGAGGATCATTATTAATTTTTCCTGAGATAAAAAAAAGCCAGAGGTTATTTGGTCTGGAGGTTGAAAACCAGTAAAAGCAAGTACTTTTTCACAAAACATTTAATTAGATTATGGAATTCATTCCTGCAGAGTTTTGTGGATGTCAAAACATAAGCAGGTTCAAAAAGGGATTACACAAATCAAAGGAGGGCAAGGTATCCTAGCATTTATTAAAAATTGTATTTTGCGTGCAGCCCTCGCGTGGGAAGACCTTAAGCCATTAATTGGAGCAGCTGGTAAAAATGTCTTGTGTTGTCTCTCCTTTTTTCTTATATTCTCTCTAAGCATCCCTGAGTGACCACAACCAAAAATAAGGTACTCAGCTAGATGAAACTTTTTCAGCATTATGGTCATTTGTATGTTCTCCTTACTTCACCTTCTTCCCCTCCCTAATTTCAATGTTCACTTACAGTTTTGATTTTTTTTTTTTTTGCTTGCTGTCTTTGCTTGGCATGAGCCTATTTTCAGTGACAGGGTTATAGGTACAGACAACAACCAATTTCTGCTTACCTACATATCATGCTCTTGGTTTTGTATCAATGAAAGCACAGCTTACCTCAACCCAAAATTTAGAAATATGTTCATTCATCAAATTTGGAAACAAAGTCCAAGATCTCTTTCTCTCCCTCAGATCCAGTGGACCTATAAAAGCTGTATTTCTTTTCCAATGGGCATACAGATCCTATCCAGACTCTTCTCTCTCAGCCTTAGCAAATCTTTGCTATAGAATAGTTATAAGGAAATCCTAGAACTTATGCCCACATGTAGCAGACTCGTGTTGGTGCAGTCAATAGCTCAACTAGAAACAACACAGTGCTTATGCTATAGTACAATTAAAAAAAAAAAAGGATTAAATTACCTAACTGCATTTCTGAGGCAGAATAAGGATACCTCCACTTCAGCTCTTTGCACACATGCACCTCCTTCTCCTCTGCAGTGCTGCCGTCTGCCCTTGCAGCCATGGCCCAGCTTTTCAGCACTGCTCATGCGATTTGGGCAGCCGCCAGCAAATTCTCAGCTGTCATCACTCCAGAGCACTTCAGCTGTCTCATAATTTGCATCAAAGAATCAATGAGAACTGGGCTTAAGGATCCTCTAGATCATTGTAAAAAGTCTCCCTGATTTCCCACTCCAGGGACTAAGCAGCCTTTTGAAGTTTGGCTGATTTCAAGCATGGCCTTTCCTCCCCATACTCCACTCAAGCATCTTCAGCACCTGGATTGTCAGGCTGGCTAACCCAGTCCCCAAAGAAGTCTTCTCAGAGAAGTACAAATAAGGCAGAAAAGTCTCCAACCTATGGAGTCTTAGCATAGACCTCAAAAATCTGTTGAGATGGGATTTCACATAATGAGGTTTGTACAGAAGGAAAAAAAAAAAAAGAAAAAAAAAAAAGAAAAAAAAAAAAAAGAGGAAAAAAATCCCAAGCCTGCAGTCTGCAAAGTCCCTCTGTAAAAGGGAACAACTCGGGAAACCCTTTCCTCATCTCATTCAGATGGGCTCTCTGTACGTTGCTTCCCAGGCAGCCGTGTCTGGTCTCAATTCCTAACGCGTGCTCGCTCCACGCAGTAGACAGACATTATCCCACATAAATTACCCATCCCAAACAGATGCTGCTCCACTCCCAGACTCATCACTGTCTTTTAGAACAGCATCTACTCACTGCAGTATATTCTCTCAAGCCAAAATTTTATTTTGTTCTGGTATAATTTAATTCCACTTTTGAACTCTTCCTCTAATATCTCTATGACTTACAGGAAGATGCTTTAAAAGCAGCTGAGCAAAGCACAAAGCATTTCAAATGCCAACTGCTTCGGCTCTGCATATAAGCAGTTAAAAACGAAAAGCTCTATGAAACTAGTTGGTTGGCCTTGCCATCCCATATTCTTTTCATTTTGCTTAAAAATTGGTTTAAAATACAAGAATCTCATCTTGCAATATGGGCCATTACGTACCCGAGCAGCTGCCAAGTGCCTCCCAGAGCTGCAGGCCAACGTTCCCCGCTGGTGCCGACCAGTGTGGCTGAGCACAGGCTGCCCAGAGAAGCTGTGGATGCCCCATCCCTGGAGGGGTTCAAGGCCAGGCTGGATGAGGCTTTGGGCAACCTGGGCTAGCGGGAGGTGTCCCTGCCCATGGCAGGGGGTGGCACTGGATGGGCTTTAAGGTCCCTTCCAACCCAAACCATCCTGTGATTCTATGAGCAGTCACCACCCTGAGCAACAACAGCCTGAATCTGGCCTGAATGTCACACTGAATTTTTTCTTATGAATTTATGAACATGGTATCTGCCTCTCCTTTATAAGCCACTGTCTTGTCAGTGGTGCAACACCACGTCCAGCACCCAACATGATTTCAAGTGGACATGATGCGTCACCTTCCACGGGCCTGAACCTGACATCCCGCATGCCAGGCAGGCAACCTCTGCACACACGGGCTCCAATCCCAACCCGTGTTCTGCCTCCCAGCGTGACATCCTGGGACTCACACCCTCCCCGCCCTCTAACTGCACTGGAGTCTTGAAGTGTGTTTCTCCAAGCTTGTGACAAAAGCTCATGTTGTTGGTTTCCTTCCTTTCAGACCCTTCTCTCCTATAACCAGGCTTTATGTTAGGATATTCCATGCAGCGCATGGCAAACACCGAGAGCACGTTTATCAAGCCTAGAAAGTCTATAAACAGGAATTTGGAGCTGTACGGGGGCAAAGAAACACCCCAAGAAGGGCATTCATTTTCATGGAGTCAATAAGGGACACGTATAAAATGCTGCTTTTTCAGTCACCCTGCTGGGGATTGAGCCTCAAGAGTTCAAGCCTTAAGAAATTCATTATTCTTCCCCAGTTGAGTTCCACAACTACACTGCAGTCTCATACAACTCAGGTAAATCTGGGGACAACTGTAGACATGAAAAGACAGATTATCATGCTGACACCCTGCTAATGTAGAAGTGAAGAAAAAGTCACCCAGGTAACCCCTGCTGGTTTGTGAGTGGCATTCTCCTACGCCCTTGCTCCTCTAAATCACAGTTACCTATCGACCGCAGCTACGCAAGAACAGAACCACGACACTCAGGAGTTAACACACCCAACCTGAGAGGGATGCTTCCTTTCATGGGCTCAGAATTCATTGAAACACTTAAACGTGTGCTCAATCGCATCCCGATCCAGCAAAGCATTTAAAGCATATGCTTAACTGCCACTGGCTTTGATTAGTCACTTCCACAGCGCGCTTAATTGCCCCATACGGCAAAGTCACATCGCTGAGGATGCACAACCTGGCAGAGGCAGAACAGGCGAGGATGACCTATTAAGGCAGCATTGCTGATGAAGGATTAAACATGATCACAGAATATTAAAAATGGTGATTACCAGTGTCACAAAAATCTAATTTGGAAACTTGCCTAAACTCTAATTCAAACGAAGGATTATGAGGAAAGTACTGAGTTAATGACAACTCACTGAAACGTGGAGCAAAGGCAGGAGTCAGAAGAGGGAAAGGGATGAATACACAGCAACAACAACAAAAAGAAGAATATGTCTCTTCTCAGGTTATAGTTTTAAGTGCTGCCAATTTGAAAGTGTGAAAGCTCTTTCATCTGCTCCTCAAATGTAATTTCTAAACCCACCTGGGATGACCCTAATGAAATCGACACAGCTGTAAAGAGGAATACATAGCGAGGTCTGGGATCAGCATCCACCAAATGAAGTTAAATCTTTTAAAAAAGGAGCGGAAATGGAAGAAAGCCAGGTGTGCTCTGGAGACCCTGTTCTATCCCATCCGTAAAATAATACAAAACTTTTTAAATGACTTTGTAGCACAAACTGGCAAAAGACCAGCTCTGGAGCTCTAGGTGCAATCTGAGCCACCTGCTGTCACATACATAGCACTGAATACTGGAAACAAGCAAATAAAGTAGTGAAGCTTGGTCTTTCATACAACACCAACCCTGTGATTTCTGTGAAGGGACTGTTGACAGAGAATTTCACCCAAACCGTTTGGTGAGATGCTGAGAGAAACTGAGGATAACGAGCATCAAATAACGACTCCAGAGGCCACAGCTCAGTTCCCTGGTTTACCACAGATTTCTTGCACTGGATAAAATCCAGATTATTTGGTGTCTCTAATGCTCTTCTCTCCCCTAGAGACACTGGATGGGTTTAGAGTGAGAGGCAGTGAAATAAGAAGATGGTAGGGGTCCTATAAAAAGCGAAGATAAATAAACAGGTTTCTTAATGAGTCCAAGGATGACAGAGACGGTCTATTTCATATTGCTCAAAAAGTTTTTAAAACATGTGCTAACAGGCACAGTCTGCAGAAAAATAAAATGAAAAACATTTTTATATGGCATGTTTAATCCATCCATAGAGGTATGTAGATAGCACAAGGCTGGTTGCTATAGAAACGTCCATAGTGAATATAGATACTAGAGTTGAAATGCAAAATTAGTTGTGTATCTAAAAAAGAAAACTGCTGAGACTGTGAAAAAAAAATAACGACAGCTAAAGCTGATATCCTCCCTCACAAAAGCTTTCAAAAAATAAGAGTCTTGACTATACAAACCAATATTGGATTAAATAGTCCGGACAAAGAATGTCCCGTAATGCACCCTGGCAGCAGCTGAACGTAGTTCTGGAGGTTGAGTCAGACCACAAAAAGTCTCCGGTTTCAGTCCTGGAACGGAGGGCAGGTGGCTTTTCCTAACACATTTGGGCTCTTCACACCTGAAGGCTGATTTTAAGAAGATCCCTCCCCCAGGTCCCAGATCGTGGTGATACGTTCCCCTGCGATGATGGTTAATTCTCCCGATGGGGACCTGCTCAAAGAGAAATTGCTTTTCTTGGCAAACATACGGTGTACAGGAGAGAAGAGGTGCTCTCCAGTTCCTCCCGCAGCCGCACAGCTATGCCACGTTCTCCCCTCCCATCCGCCTTTCCGAAGTTCACTCAGCAGCGGGTAGCAACAAGGATACAGGGTCACCTACAGGTGATACAGAGGGTATATAGGGCCACCACCAAACACTGCTCTCACACCTCCCAGCTGGCAGCAGAGGGTCACTGGGAACACCAGCAATGCCACACTCCCTCCCCTCGGTCCCATCACAGACGCTGTGCCTGGAACCTGCCCTCTGACCAGGACAGACAAATAAATCTTCCGTATCACAGGAACTGCTTCCCACTATTCTCCAGGGACCTCCCCAAAACACACAGGACTCTTGGGCTGATTCCTGGCACCCCCAGCGCTCTCCTTGAGGAGCTCCAGCCCCGCTCAGGACTCGAACCCATCCCCAGCCCAGACAGGAAGGATTTGGGAAGCAGCAGGACTTTTACTCCATAGCTCCGCTCATGGGAAGCGCTGGAATGACTGCAGCACAGCCCTCCTGTCTGAATGAGTCACAGGCATTAAAAGCTTCTAATTGCTGTTTATTAAGAGGCTTCTTCATATTCATGCTCCCAGTAAAGCTCCAGACACATTCCAGTCCACGTCATAACAACACTGCAGCATCAGTCAATAGAAGTAATGTAAAGTGTGAGGCTAGCGTTGGGAATAAAACCAACCAGAAAACAGCTGGAGTACAAGGTGGGGGTGCTGGGGCCTTGTGCATAAACCAAAACTGTGCAGTGGAACACTGGTTCAGATCGCTCCAACACCATTCCCCACCCTCTCCTTTTTTCTTTCTTTTCCCTCCCCACCCCAGTCTCTCTGCCACATTTCCCAGGGAAAACCTGGTACTCTCTGGGACGCAGCTTAACCCCCTCACTGCCCCAAGAGCTCAGATATAGAATGAACACTCACTGTATTAATATTCTTTCCTGTATTAGAGCAAACCAACAAACACCAAAACCAACCGGGGTACCCCAAGATGCAAATGCAAACACAGCTCCACGGGGGCCAGCTAAGCACACCAGCAACAGCAACTCTAACGACAAAACGTGAAGCACATTAAGACGCCGTGAGACCTTTCTTTTCTGAGGTTTAGCTTTCCACAGAGATGGGGAGAGTGACCAGACTTGTGCACCACATCTGGCTTTTCATGAGAAGTCTTTCTGAAACAGCCCCACCCACAAGCGGCTCACAGGGTTGTAGGAAGGGTTTCTCCCACCTTCAGTATCGACCCTCTGATCAACAACAGACCCGTGAGCATTAATCACCCCTAAGAACGAGCAGCCTCACACCACAAAGCTTCTCTCCTTGCACTGAACACCATCAGAAAGCTGTGCAAAACACATTCTCAATCTTTTACGGATTGTTTTGAATGGATTGTTAATAATATTTGTACAGGGAAACAGTATTTACGGCCACCGCAACTGCCTAACACCACGGCGCCAGCAGCCCCGTGGAGCGGAACCAGCGCCGTGACTGCAACAGTGCGAACGCCTCGCCAGGAAAACTGTTCTAACTGGGCGGGAGTACAAGAGAAAGCAGAGCTTATTCCCTTGTTTTATGCTAGGAATGTTTAATGATTGTTTATTTATATCAGGCTTTGCTGTGCAATAGCACATCGGAGGCTTCCTGCACTCTCACCCGTTCTATTTATTCACTACTGCCTGCATCCCACAGCACGGGCAGTATGCCATCAGTGATGAATGCCACCTCAAATAACCTTTTTTGGCGGCACTAGTTATCCCAAAGGAAACACTACAGTCCTTCCTTATCACCAAGCAAATATCTGCTCCGGAAGCATTTCAGATGCTTCGGAATAAACACATTAGTTAAGCAGGTCTGTGATCAGCAGCTTCCTTGCAATGTACAGATAGGAGAGCCCACGGAATCCCCTCCCTTCACATTTTATTTTGCTTTTTCTGTTTCAAGGAGCTGCAGAAAGGAGTGCAAAGACTATGAAGTGAAAATAAGCATGGGACTGTCCGAACAACGAGCTCACACTAAGGGCTACTCACAAGTACGCCTCTGGTTGTGTCAGTGCTGTTGGAACTCCTGAACTGCAGATGTCTGGACTAAACTCCGTCTTCTCATGTCAAACGCTGCAGGACACAACACAGAAAGGTCGCACGTATTTGTTCTAACTTCAGGGCTGTATGACCAGCTCTTAGACATCTGAGGCGGGATTCAGGTTGCCTGACTTTAGATGTTAACGCTGTTAGTGATGTCTAGAAATCAGTGCGGCTCATCGTAGTCCAAGCCTACCTTTGGCTGGCAGAACAGCTCCCTAACACCAGTGATGGCGTTGACCACAACGTCCCTGGCCGCAACAGCAGCCCACGCGCCTGGAGTTAGGGCACCCCCGATCCCAGCTCAGATCCACCTGCCCAGACTTCCCTTCCTTTGCCATTAGAAAGAAACAGGCACCTCCAAAGGTCACTCCAGCCTATCCTAGGATATGCATCCAGGGCAAATCATCCTTTGGGAGCCCACTCTGTGCAGTGGCTGTAGGGTAGCTGGAGCAAACACCACACTTAAACATCAAATCCCTCCCGCGCCCTGTTATCAAAAAGACAGAAAAGACGATTCTCTCTCCAAATGTCAGGCCATGAAACTTCACAATCCTCCTCAAGGTAATTTGGAAATTAACTCATCTACCCTTATTCATTAAAACTACATATCTCTTTTTTTCTTCCTTATGATAAAGCCATGCTATCACATAGATAGCCAAACCTCATGTGTGCACACACAGAGAGCATGAACAATCAAATCACCTCGGTTTAGCAAGTCCCTGCCAGTCAGTGCTCATGGAAAGCATCCAGCTACACCTACATTCTTGCACTGCCCGGTACGTGTATTGCTTAGCAGCTCTTAATAAAGGAGTATGAGTGACATGAATTTATAGGTTTTTTTATTACTTTGCCCCCTCATGTTATAAATTCACGAAACAGTTGTAGTTTATTGCATTTTTATGTTTGTCAGGTTTATTTACACACACTTTCTTGCCATTAGAAGGGAAAAAGCTTTTGGGTTTCTGCAGATCCTCAATCATTGTGTGCTAGGGCCTAAAATTAGATGGAAACAAAGACTTCTGCCTCATCTAAAAATAAACCATCATCTCAAATGCTTTCTCAGCACACCCTTCCATCATAATGCACTGCTATATAAATACGGCTTTATAAATTATATATCTTAAGTCTTTGCGTGCTCACAGCAGTCTACCAATAAATGTTCTGGAATACCTGCTAAAAAAACCAGACATAAAGTAATTGCCAATGATGAGAAGTGATTACGACTTAATAACAGTCCAGCTGACAAAGCTGAAATGTCCACAGGGTGTATCACAATTCAAATGCCACAGGTGGAAAAACAAAAAGCTTTCAACTAGAAATGTTACAGCCTTCAGCAAAGAGAGGAAATCTGGAGAACAACCTCGTGACACAAGGCTGCACTCTAATTCTAGGATGTCCCCCAAACAAAACAGTGGAATCTAAAGCAAATTTAATAGGCAAGAGAATAAGTGAGACTCTTGCGGTGTGTCTGTGCTGGGTGGGACAGGTCTGACTAGAGAATAAAATTAGAGAGAGACATGGAAATGGGATAGGAAAGGAAGTCAGACATTGAGAAGCATAACTTTATCCAAAGAAGAACAAGAGGATATTCTGGATAATGAACCATATTCTTGGGTTAACTACAAATAGCTTCTCTGGATAGGAAGGCGGAAACAGGACTCTCAGTACGAAATCTCTCAGTTAAGTTCAGGATAAAATTCATTTGTGAATCAAGGGAAAAGTCTTATTTCATAACTCATCATGAGGCCACTTACAGTCTGCAGCTGTACTGTAGAGAACCTGCTCCTAATTAATGCCCTGTAGCCACTTCAAGCTAAATGATTGATTTCAAATTGTAAACCAGCAGCTCAGGAACAAGAAAACCTCTCAAGATGACTTCAGCAGTCTTCGCTCCCATTCCGTTAACCATTTAAAAGGCAAAACACAATCAAAGGGGCAGAAAACTCTTCTTGTCAGAGCCTGCCTTTAACAGCTCATCTTCAGAGAATGATGTGACTCCCCAAGAGACTCTCCAGTATTTTTTCTGGCTTTTCAGTCCTAGCAGGGTCCCCCCCTCCCCCAAGGGCAAGCGAGCTTTGTCTATCCAGTAACTAACAGTGGTTAGTCGAGACGGGTGAGATCTTACCTGGCACGTGGCACATCTTGGGAACTATTCTAACGAGACGGGCTTTTGCCAGGACAAAAAAAACCCAAGAACAACAAAAAAGCATCCAATTTTCAGTCCACCTCCTCTCTTTCCCACAGCTCTCCAGGAGACTGACTGGCCATTAGGAAGATGCTCTCTCACAAGAGAGAACGACAAGTATCAAAAGTACGCGGCTGAAATATTGCACGCGAGGAAAGCAGAGCAGGATGAATGAGAGCCCTCAAATGGAAGTGGAAAGATAAAGCAGAGAAACATGAAGGAAAATCCTTTTGAGTAAATAGCCTACTCTCCTTAACTACTTCCCTCCAGGCTCGGCGATCTGGATGAGTGTTTCCTCTCCATCGCTGACCTTCATCCTGAGATACGCTATCTCAGCAACTTTTGTTATTCTGCAGAACTCTGCATTCATCCCTAATTTGAAGACTTTCTGTGTTAACTGAACCAAAACTCCTTTCTGCTCAACGACTGCGCTCTCCAAGCTGCTTACGGAGGGGAAATGAAAGAATTGACGGGGAAGGGGATACCAGCGGGATGGCAGTAGGTAAGCCAAGGGCTGGCGTGGCATTGCCGGAGGGTGGCAGTCCTGGTGGGAGCTCTTACATGTTCCACACGGGATCTCAACATACAACGGAGCAGGAAACAAAGTGCAGTGCCAGGGCAGATGAATTTGCCCAAAGCAGCATGAAATTTAAGAGAATGTCTGTCTTTCTGTTGTGCTGGTCCAAGGTGGCAGGGAACAAAGTGTGTCAAGGCACAAGGACATACAGTAACAAAGAAAGCAGAGGTTTAGAAGGAGAAAAGTCAGAGGAAGGCTCTGGAGGAAGAGACAGCTTTCTCAGCCCTAGCCTCTGCTCCCTTCACTGCAGCAGCATAGGGAGCTGATGAAAAGATGTCATTGTGTCCCTTTATTTTAAAGGAGAAAGTTGCTATTGGCAAGCTGCTGTCTGGGTAATTGCTTCCTTCTTGGTCTGATGAATCTGAGATTTGTTGTCAGCCTTTCAGGGGCAGTGAGAAACTCATCCATTTTCTCCATTTTATCTGGATGAAACGGCTCTGGGATTTGCTCAGTTGGGCAGCATTAGTGTGAATGATTACGGGGAAGCGCTAAAGCACTGCCAAGACATGCATGATGCTACCACGGCTGTGTTATCAGTCCTCTCTAATAAAAACTAGTTCTTACAAAGAATAATTATCCTCAGTTGTAATCTCTAATAGCTACGGCTGGTGCAAGCAGCTAGAGCTAGTTTCTGAAATACTTAAATAAATACTGCTGTCAGGGCCTCCAAGGAGGAGCAGTGATCAAAGTATGACACCGTTTGCAGTGAGCTCAGTACTGCATCAAAGTCAGCTCTCTTCCAGCTTTCTGTGTACAATATCCTCCTGCTCGCCCAAGCCCAAGGAGAGCACAGTCAGGCTATACCCCGACAGCTTTGGAAGTACAATTATGCACGTTCAACGTGCTTGCACAAACTCTCAGGTTAGAAAAGGCAGAGTAGAAGAGATTTTAGAGAGAAAGTGGAAACGGCTTTTCCTGCAGTGAGACCCTCTTCTCCAGAAGTGAATTCCCAGCTGTTTTTCCCACTGAAAGTTCTCGTTCGGTCGAGGTCTGATTCTGTCATGCTTGATTTCACTCAGGACAGAAGCCCAGCAGAGGCTTCCAGGCCATAGAACATTTTTCAGACTGAAGAGGAAAACCCCTGGCTCAGGGAGGAACCCTGCTGCTTTGTTTTACTCAGAGAAGAAGTCAGGTCCTTTCTCTCTAAACCAATACAACCCAGGGCAAAGCATGCAGTGAGCCTGCAGCGGCCACAAGCAGCTAGAACATCCCCAAACTCCAGTGATGCTGGTGGCACAGCAGCACTCGGCACTTCGACTACTGAACACACGCTTCAGGGCTTTCCCCTAAAAGGGCATTCGACCAGTAAAACTTCTGGCTTCCTTCACTATTAAATTGACAAAACAAGCATACCATTACCTTAAAGCCAGCTAGAAATGGGAAACTACCTCTGACAGAGGGGACAAGAGGCTCACAGCAAAACTTTCATGTCTCCTACCCAAGAGCAGCTCTCAGAAAGCCAGGCTTACTACAGACACAATCGACTCACAATAAAACTTTGCTATAGGGCAAGAAAACCAACGGCAGAGACATAATTTCCCTCTGCAAAGCATCTGCTTGCTGACTTTATTGCTGTTGCCAGCTCGAAGTGCAGAATTAAATAGTGGCAACATCTGTATGAAACGGAGAACTGCTCAGCATTGCCATGAGAAGTGCTTCTCCTCTCTGTACATCACACCGCTATGGCTCTCCTTTGTGGAGGGGACCCTCTCAGGCTCTAGCGGGAAAAGAATCTCCCCGATTTCTCCAGGTGCCTCTCAGAGTATCAACATATACCACAGCTCTGCACAGAAGCTAAGGCAGAAGCATTTCGATGTGGGATTAAACGGGTGCCAAACCCTTTTGCAAACCCCAGGCATCACCTTTGGCAAAGCAATGGCCACAGGGAAGCGTCAGGCTGTCCCGGCTCCGCAGCCAGAGTGCCGACCAAAGAGCGCTTGGTGCCTGTCCCCAGGCCTTGGGTTATAACCCCTGAGCTGCTTTGGGGACGCGACAAGACTGTTCCGCTGCATCCTGTGCAATATCCAGCCCCAGCCATTACCCTGTACCTCCACAAATGCTCACTGCAGTCTGGTCCTGATGGCACTGGCTACAGGAAGGCTCACGCTGCGGGGCAGCAATGGCTTACCACCACCTGTCCCACAGCAAACAGACGGGTGGAAGGGCAGCCAAAGCCCTTCTGGCACAGACTGGAAGAAAAATATCAGCCAGGCACCAGAGAGAGGGAGTTTGCAACAATTCCAGCCTCATCTGACCCATCCGAGACACTCCAGCAGGCTCAGCTCTGAGGAGGCGGTTTCCGCGTGATGCTGGGTGGGCACGGCGGGAGGGAAGAACCTCTTGCACACAGTGCTCTGCCCCGAGACGTGCCATCTACCCGTCGGAAGTCAAGAGCTCTGCTTGTAAGAATTCACAGCTGAATTCCACACATGGTGTTTTCTCTGGACCGACTGCAGCTGGGGAGTTTGTGGAAGACTTTCTGCATCCACACACTCTGTTCTCTGCTTAGATTTAGCAGCAAGCTGCCAGTGTGGTGGCATTAGTACATACACAAACCACAAGGATTAGGCTCACTAGGCAGACTTTGATCATGAAACGCCTCTTCCCTGGCCCTGCAGCTGCTTTGTAATGGGAATGTGACAGGACTTGAACATGCCCAGGAAAGCTGATCCAACCCTAATGTGCTAGCGATGGTCTCTGCTGTCTGTGTTGTAACGGGGCAAGCCTGCAGTCGGGCAGAGCAGATGAGAGAGAAAGAAATCAACTGGTTTAAGTCCGTCTGTGCTGCAGAACGCATCGGATAAAGCCACGTGTGATGAACAGGTGTTAATGGAAAGGAAAAAGAATTGCTAAACAACAAAAAAACCAACCAAGCTGTGCGCCCTCATACGTGCTTACCCACGTGCACATGATATATAACGCAGCCTCCTAATGGGGCATTCACTGGCCAAATCTCTGATGTAATTTAAAGCATTTCAGTTGCCTAAAAGCATGAGTCACATGCCACAGCCAAATCCAGCTCCTACAAGACAGCACAGACCCACAGACTTCTAAGCAGCTACGCAAACACACCGAACCTTTCCCCACATGGCACATCTCCCCCTTCCACCTGATGCGTCGGGAATGTAGCGGCTAGTAACGCAGAGAAGCAAAATACAGACCTCTTAACTGTCTTCAATTGCAAGAACTATTGGCAATTCCATACAACTCGCTAACTTGCTGCACATAAGCTGGAAAGAAGTCAGCAAGATCAATGGTTTGGAAAATGTGGTCAACTCGTACAATCGTGCTCTGTCAATGAGAAGAGTCTGAAACGGCAAGAGAGCCTCTGGAGCGCTCTCCAGGGGGAGGAACAGCCGCAGCATGGAGCGTAATGAAGCTAAAATAATTGAATCCCTGGTTTTGTTTTTACATTCCACTTTCCGAGTCTGTTCATGAAGAACATAAACCCAAAACAGAGGCCAAATTTATAATGCTGAGTGTAAAAACAACAGCGAGGCTGCCTCTTGATAAAGTCTTGTCTTTTGAAAGACTCCTGCTTGGATTATCCTGAGCATTTGTGTAAAAGGGAGGAATAAGGCAGTTCTCTCTCTTTTCTCACATTATCCTCCCTTGCTGTTTCAAAGCAGGTGTGAAAAACTGCCACACATGTAAACAGCGTATCTGAGCTGAGCAGGGAGAGCCAGTACAAAGCTTTTTGGGGCTTTTCACCAATTGTGCCTCCCTTAGAGAGGAGGGGAGGAAAAGGCAACATCGCCACTTTCAGGTCTCTGCATCATGCTGCAAAACCTTCTAGCAGAGGCCTTAGTTTTGACTGGCATGGCAACAGTGACACACTTACAGAAATTCTGACTGCAGAATTTATTACTGAGATGAAACACACAGTTTTTAAAGAGGAATGCTAAGAGCATACTTTTTTTCTGCATGCGTGTGCGTCCTTCTTGCCCAGTGCCATACTCCCTGCCCCTTTTGTGGCCGTGAGCCATTCCCAAGCTTCCTCTGGTTTCAAAGAGTTCTGGTTCAGGCTCCCAGCAACTCAACCTTTATGGTCCTAGCATCACCAGACAGTATTCGGAAAGCAACCTTTTCAAAAATAAAAGGGTGACACTGAAGACAAATTCCTTAATTCTGACGAAATACCTTAGTTCTGAAGAAATTCTGCTTGAAGACCTTTCTTTCTTTCTTTCTTTCTCCTCCCTGCTGCTGCAGACATGTTCAGCTGGTAGGGCTGTTTGTCAGACACAGAAATGTCTCCAAAATACCTTCGTTCTGAAGAAATTCTGCTTGAAGGCCTTTCTTTCTTTCTTTCTTTTTCTTTCCTTCTCCTCCCTGCTGCTGCAGACATGTTCAGCTGGTAGGGCTGTTTGTCAGACACAGAAATGTCTCCAGGTAGCTGAACAGGCAGGCTCCTCTGAAGATTTTTACGATGAGTACTCCCACCATCATACAAATTCTTGTCATTTTTGAATACAGAACCTACTTGCACATAGACACACCATGTTCAAGAGCTTTACGCCTCTTTACTGGTTGCTGTAAAAGCAGATGGGGCCAGAAGGCTGCCGTGCCTCCCTGCAGCAGGGCAGGGTCTGTTCAGCCCCGGCTCACCACCTCTTCTTGTCGAGACAGAGAGAAAGAAGGAAACAATCATAGTTTTATTCCCATCTCATATTTTTGCTGTTGTTGATTCTGCTTCTAATACTTTATTTCGCTTCTGGAAACAGTTCAATTCAAGTAAGGATGGCGGAAGGGCTCTTCATTTTGTTGCCACAACAATGGTGTTTAAAAATCCTAATAAAAAAACCACAACACAACTGGCAGCTTACAGAATATTACAAGAAAATAAAACAACAACAGAACTCACTAAAATTAGAGCTGAGGTGCAGTTTTTCTCTGCAGACCCGAGCTTTGCAACTTTGTGTTTCTAAAGACAGCCAGCAGTGTCGCTGAGCTGTGAACTCCAGCGCACGCAGCTTTCAGTGAAGAAAAGGGGTAACGGCTGAGTGAGCCGAAGGTCCTCTCGCAGCCTTGGAAAAGCCCTCTGCCATTCAGTAAAGGCCACGCTCTTAAAAAGCCCTCTATGGTACGTTATAGAAACCAGCAAGCCTGAAATAACTGTGACATCCTTCAACACTTAACAACATACAAATGTAGAACAACAAAAAAATCCAACTGAAGGGGAACAGAAGAACACCTGTATGTTATCCAAACCACAAACCTGAACTTTATGTGTGTGCAAACAGGCAAAAGAAAAAAGATATACCTAACGGGCAAGATCCTCCACAAGAATCCTGCAGCTCCACGGCCTTACTCAAACGTAGGGCTGGCACTGTTGTTTAGAAGCTCCCCTTCACTAAAGGTTTCTGTTCCAGGCCCACACCTTTTCCCTTGTCCATCTAAGTGAGCAGTTCCCAGCTGTACCTGTCACCCCCTTGGCTGCTTCCCAACCCTCTGCAAATACAACTGCCGCCTCTCAGCTGTTCTGCATCCTGTCCAATTCTCTCAGCCTACGTGCATCTTCAGCTGTACCGATGAGCTTTCCTGTCACCCCCTTGGCTGCCTCCCAACCCTCTGCAAATACAACTGCCGCCTCTCAGCTGTTCTGCATCCTGTCCAATTCTCTCAGCCTACGTGCATCTTCCTTACAGCTCTGCTCAGCTCCCCCTCCTCTGTTAGGAAAGGAGAAAGGGGGAAAGAACCAAACCCATGCATCATATTTAATCACCTTACTAAAAATCATATTCACCCTTCCTCATTCTGGACATCAGCAATTCATAAAACTCCGATTACACCCTCAGAATTGTCTTCTCAAAGGGTTTTAACAGTGGTCCACCAAAGACGGATGTTTACTTGTCATTATTCTTCTTAAAATCCCTTTGTCCTGATATGTGATGGAGTCAAGTAATCCTCTGTGTCATACACTTAGGGAACGCTGTCAAAATTACAAAGGAAGCCAATCCAAGCTGACAGCATATGTTTTCCTAAAAAACTCCAGTACTTGTCATCAACCACACTGGAAAGCCAAAAGGTTGTCAGGCAAATGCAAAAGGTGAAACCGCAGCTGTCCCCAGGGATCACACACGATGTAAGGGAATGCGATCCCCGAAACTCTCAGTTCTGGGAACTCCAAGCACTCAGCCTGCTGCGGCTGGCCAGTGCTACACCGTGCCAAAGCACTTCCCTACAGACCCCCTCGCTCTGCCCACAAGGCCGTTTGCCGATGGCCACAAAACTCAACAGACCACTGCAGAGATGTTCTACCCACAGTCTGGCCGTGCTACAGAACTTGCTGCTTTGCCATTTGATGGGTGAGCGTGCTCGTGATGAAAACACTCAGATCCCTCTTTTCTTGCTCTGCAAGTTTCTCTAACAGTTTCATCTGTCTGAATTTATCTGGAAAAAAAACTCTTCAACAGGAAGGTCAGGAGAGCAAAGAGGTAAATCAGTCTAAGCCTGAAGCATCAACACATTCACACCTTTCTGCGGGCTGTGTCCTTCTTGACCCATGCTGTAACTCCAGCTTTTATAACTGAAAACAAATGACAGTATTTTAATAGAAAAGTTCCTTTTCTATTAATAATTCACCTGTCTGAATTAGAAGTTACTCTGCTCATACAGTAAAGAAATCCTGTGTTAATACACCACCTCCCTGCTAACTAACATCTGGGCATCTGCTGCTTGGCTATTAGATACCTGATTGCTTGGGACAAGCCCAAGAGGTTCAAAAATGACAGGTGCTTGTCTGTTCTGAAGCTCGTGTCTCAGGTCTTGTAATGATTTCCACTAGCTGACATACTCACAGTGGATGCAGAGGTTAACCCCACGCCTGCCTGAAGACCTCGGTATCCCAAGAGGTTACATCTCCCGGAGATGACAACTGTGGTTGTGCTATTCTAGAGCAATGTCTGCAGTCATTGCAGCGTGTGACGGGACAAGGGAGCGATGAACATGTGTCATCAAGACTGTTGGCACAATACAATAATAACCGGGTGGGTAAAGGGATAGAGAATGCTGCAGAATTACAAGCAATTTCCCTTATGAGCTTTTCTAGTAGGATTCCCTCAGGGACTTGCAGAAATTAAAAACTGTGATTGTGCTTTCGTAAAAAATAGAGGTAAGCACACAAATATCCTGGCTGACGTTTTCAACATCCAGCCTATCGCCTTTTGGAAGGGTTCAGCCCTGGATCCTTCTCTCAAGCAAGCAGCTAACAGCACAAGCTGTCTCAGCAAGGGTTTCAGAGCATCAACAAGAAACACAGATCTGTGAACAATAGTAATATAGCAGAGAAGGAATCCCAGATGTATTTTGATGCAAAGAGGAAAGATAGCAGGGAAGGAAAGTCTCAGACCTACTGCTGCAATAACATTTCTCCTACAGTCCACAAAGAGCTCTCCAAGTCATTTGTGAAAATGAAATACCACTGTTGTCTTCTGGGTTGGCTTTTTACAAAAACTGAGAATGTTTATGAAATGTTTTCGGATTGTTATGGCTCACTGTGGGATGATTGCTTTTTCCTGTAGAGCAGTACAAGACGTGTTTATTCAGAAGAGGCACAGGGTATGTACGTCGCTATGCACTAAGATCTCACAGCTTTACCCACCCTGCTCCCTGTCTCTGCTCTACGGACAGTGGCAGTAACTTCAGCTGAGGGCCACGAAGCCTGAGGCAGGGCAACCGATGAATGTGGAGGGGTACCTCAGTACCGAAATGCACCTCACTCCCGAACCTCTCAACAGGTAAGCAACAGAAAGCAGGAATTTTAATCCTGTGACCCTGTTTCGAGCTTGCGGCTCTCCTGGAGGCAATGCTGCTTCTGCAATCCTGGGCAGCACTGCATCAAAGCCACTGCAATAGCAGGATACCAATACAACACAACTAAGGGAAGAAATTCATCTTCCACAGAAATCACATCCTTATAGCCAGAAGGAATCTGTCCTTAGCTCTGAAGTTTCAAAGGTATTTGCTAAATAATTAGATGAAGCTTCATGTGATAACAGATGTCTCCAGGTGACCACCCTCATCACTGCAGCAGCAGCCCCAGGTTTCCATCGGAGCACACCTATACACGCCAGCACAACGGCAGAATATTACTGATGTGCCAGCACTACTCCAAACACCCAGTGACTACAGCCATCAGTGTATTTTTATCACCAACTCTTCAAAAGCTTCCCAAGAATAAACGAATGAAAATAAACCCCATACACCACAGCAAGATTTGCATTATTGCAGCCACTTCAGGGAGGGAAAAGACAGAAAGACAAAGGAGAAGTGGTAGAAACGAGTACTCGGGTCTCGAAATTCCTGCTCTGGTATCTCACCTACAAGGCTGTCCTGCTCCCAAAAATCTGCAGCTACAGACTTGTTCAGCATGAAACACTTCCTTAGCTGGGTAAAGATCTGCACAACACAAACTCAAGGGAGTAAGTTCAGCCTGTAAAATCCTTTTGTCAATGAAGACTGTATAAGCCTAAGACAACGTTACGCTGCAGTGTTTTGCCAGCTATTAGCTGGCTGGGAGCTGAATGGGAAGGAAGCTAGTTAAACTGACAGAGATGATGCCTAACATTGATTTTTCAATTGATTTCACTAAATTGTTGTCCACACAAACCCCAGTGTGGACATTCCTGAATTGGTTTCAAATTGACGTATAATGATTTAGCTTACGTCGACCCTTTATTGACTCAGGTTGTGGCCACAGTAGAGGGAAAAAGAAAAAAAGGAAAATTGTTCAGCACAAAAAAAGTATGCAGCAATGTGTCCTGTGAAACATCCTAACAAGAAGAACAAGGTTGTCCAATATATGCTCTTATCAACATCCAGGTTTACACATTTGTCAAAGACATAAAGTCAAGTGCTCATATAGTCGCAAAAGATTCAAAGATTGTATTTTAAAGAAAATAATCCATTGCATCTGGGTTACTTCTCAGCTGAGGCAGGGGAGCCAAACGTGTGCACTCTCAGCCCTGGCTGTTTGCTTCAGTTTGTCCATTTTATTCTGTATTTACTGGATAATCAGTGTCTGTGCTGGCAGCTATCACGCTCAGTTGAAGCACAGGCACTTCTCAGACTACCCTCCTCTGACTCTTTCCAAGTGCTAAGCCACCAGGAGATGCTTACGCTGAACTGAGCTCTGAACAGCAGCCATCCTGTAACACATGGAAGTCCAGTTGTATCACCGAAGCCAACTTCACAGCTCGCTTCCAGAGAGAGGACAAGGGCCAGGAAAGACCTGTTGGCTCACATCAGGCTCCACAGCAACCCCAGTGCCAACGCCAGACTCCAGACCCCGGTGGGAACAGCACCTTGACTGCGCACTGGAAGGTAGCTCAAGAGCCACAGGTCTACCCTTGAGTCCTACAGCAACAGAAACCATTTCCGTAACAGCTGCGGAGCATCAGAAGGGGGCTTAAGCAGAACCCACCCTTCACTGGAATCGGGGCAGGTCTGGAGCATCTGCAGCCCCAGTGGGAAAATGTAAAGGCAGATGGTTGTGGATCAATGTGAGTTTATTAACTGACAGACAAGCTCTATGCTGACAGTTACACTGAAATTAGAAAAAGGGCACTTGCCATTCGACAGTGGTAGAACCATAACAAGCCTAGCTCTTGATACTGGCCCAACCATTTGACTTTGCTCGTTTCTTTTTGACTTTGAAATGCCCTCTATACAGATGTATTTGCCTTTGTAATTGCAGATGCAAAATTAAAATCTTCTTCTCCTTCCCTGAACAATTTTTTTTCCCTCTCTGCACAGTTTATAGGTGCTCACTCTTTGATATTTCTTTAATAACTTGTGTTGTGCCTGGTGCTTTGGGGAGCGCCTATGACAGAAAGCACTTTATTACTTCTCTGTTTGAGTTCACTGCAGAGCGCTCGCCAGGCCCTGTTGCTGCAAGGACAGATCTAGGCAGAAATTTAATCAAGGAGTGATTGAAAAATTAAAGGTGGCGGTGATTAATATGGATTTAGGACTTCTTTTGTTTGAATGAGTTTGAGCTAGAGAACATGTCAGATTTTTTTTTTCTTCCCCCTTGGAAAGAGAGAGGCAGGTGAGAGGGGGAACGCAAAGGAAACCTCTTCAGGCAGATCATTTCTCTCCTCTTACTATTCAAATAAAAGCCAAGGGAAGAGGTTACACACTGCGCACGAACTATGCTTGGGTAAATATCCATGGGTAATGTCAGCAACCATAAGCACACCTCCGCGTATAAGCAAAGATCCAGCCATAGGAATTCATCTTGGACCAGCACCAGAGGGGAAACATTCTGCCCAAGACGTGAACAAATCTTGAGATTGAATCATCAGCCTGGCTGAGAGGTTTGAATAACCAGAAGCATACTCTAAACACACATGGAGTAAGGGTGTGTTACGTTTAAAACAGAGGAACTGAAATCTTGAAAAACTGGTAAAAAACAATGAAGGAGTAACCTGCCAGACAGTCACACAAAATGAATCTGAAGGTCCAGCTCAGAAGCAGTGTCCATGTCTCCGTTCAGTTAGAGAAGGGATTTCTACAGACACAGATACGTATGCAGAGATATGTGCCTCCCTCGGAGAAATCTGTGTATTCATTCACTGTTCTCTTGCACATTCTACAACCACTTACAACAGCAAAGGAGGAACGTAACACCACGGTTCCAATCAGGTTTCAAAGCCAGTCTTCGCATGGAAAAACGTCTGCATCAGTCAACTTAGCTGAGGTTATAGAGACGCCAGAACTTTTGTCAAACCTTTTTGCATTGCCCCTATTTCTAAGTTACTAGTGTGAATTAATAAATTCATACTAAAGCTAGCTCAAAGTTACTCTGTTTAACTTATTGTAAACACTTCTGGGCATGCACCTACTTCAATTTAAACAGTTTCTATCACTTTAGATCCCGTGAGAAATAGGGACAAGCCAGGATAAGAATGGCCATGCAAAATTAGATTTTGCTTAATTATGAATTTTTTTATTTTTTTTTTAAATCTTAGCCAAACTGATAAAGGCTGCACGGATATGATACTAGCCTTTATTTCTTCCGCAGCCATGAGTAGCTCCTGCCCAGGCATCTTTGCAAGAACGTCAGACACAACTCATCTTCCATAAAGTGTTGAAAAAATTAAAAGCAAACACAAAAAAGCATCGGCAAACAAAGCAGATTATTCGTGGCATATCAACAAAAACCTTGTCTGAATAAAAATTACCAGACCCTGCAATTCAGATAATAGACTTATTTTTCCCAAAATACTTCCCCCCCCCCCTCCTTTTTCCTTTTCTCATGCTTGGCCAGAGTAGGTGAATCACATTTTCCCCAGATGTCCCTTGTCCGAGCATGCAGAAGAACATCTTCTGCAAAACTGGGAGGAGTGGCTGACACG